>NC_081840.1:225796487-226096487 GCF_963259705.1 Myotis daubentonii | reverse complement strand
ATAGCTCCACACTCTAGCGATGATCCCTGGGACGCCTGCTGCATCCCATTCACCATGCTGCTGTGCGCACACATCTATTTGAACTTTTCCGCTGTTTGGAATGGGGCTATGAAGCAGGAGGGGCTGGAGTTTGGAGTCAGAGCACAGACCTGGGGCCCAAGAGTTTGAGTTCACACCTGACTCCACTGCCCCAGCGGTTCTCAACCTGTGGGTCGCGACCCCTTTGGCGGTCGAATGACCTTTTCACAGGGGTCCCCTAAGACCATCCTGCATATCAGATATTTACATTACGATTCATCACAGTAGCAACATGACAGTTATGAAGTAGCAACGAAAATAATTTTATGGTTGGGTCACAGCATGAGGAACTGTATTTAAAGTGCCAGAAGGTTGAGAACCACTGGCCTAGAAGCTGTGTGGACCTGAGTTGCTAACTTGTCAGTCCACAGAGGAGATGCCTTTGATGAGGTGCTCAGAGCAGCACCAGGCACATAGAAACGTCAACCAATCTTGTTATTTCATTATCATCATTGTTGTTTCACATAAATAGCATATGATAAATATTTTCCCCTATCAGTTCATGTTCTTCAGGGGCACTACTAGTATTTTAACGGACCTAATTATTGTGCTGTATGGGTTATCATATAACAAAGCCCCCTCAAAGCCCCTAGTTTCTGGATATTTAGATTATTTTAAGTACTTTTCTTCTATTAAAAAGTTTCTGATTAAGAACACTTACATTAAATCTGTATTTCCTCAGAATAAGTTCCTAGACAGCTATAATTACAGAAGTCAGATTTCTAGACCAAAGGTACATAACATTTTCAGGTACCTGACACAAATCTGGCAAAAAATCTGAAAACAAAACAAAACAAAAAGAACCCTCTTCCTAGTGGACTCTCCTCACTTACGAGGCCCTAAATGGCCCAGTGCCCAGGACCTCACTGCCCTGGGTAGGGAGTGAGGAAGTGGGCGCTGTTTCTGAGGTCTGAGATGAAACGTGGCAACGACAGGTCACAGGCCAGGGGGGCAAGTGCGAGGCAGGGCTTAGCAGGCCCCTGTGGACTCTACACCAGGAGACAACGCTCCCACCTCAGGCCTCACAGCGCCTTGGCCAGCTGACTGGGGGACGTCTAACTTACAAAATCCGAACCAGAACTCTTGATTCCAGCCCTAACCCTCCAAACACAAAACAAAATGAACCCCACATATATATGTCACAGGCTTGCCTGTCACAGTAAGTGGCAATTCCATAGCCCTAATTGCTTGGGCTCCAAACTCTGTCCTCACATTTGATTCTTTTTCATCCCCTCACACCGCACATCCCATCAATCCCTCCACCAGTCCTGTCCAGCTCCACTTGCAAAATATGCCCCTGACAAATCCTCCCACTCAATTCCACCTACGGCCACCGGCCCTGAAAGAACAGTAACAGTTACCTCCTGACCCAGCCGGCTTATGCTCCTCCTGTCGCCACACTCCAGTCCCCTCTCTGCCCAGCAGCCAGGGTGGTCTTGGCAAGAAGCCAAGGGAAGTGGCGCTTTCTTCCGCACAGGACCTTCCAGGGCTCTCCCTCCTGCAGAGCTGAGGCTCGGGCCCTGCCAGGGCTGCCGGGTCCTCTCCCATGCGCTCCTGGCATCAGGCCTGCCCTGTGTCCCCTCTGAGCCTGCATGGGCTTCCCCTTACTCCATCCGTCAGCACAGACAGCCCCTGCTCTCTCCAGGGCAGCCACCTCTGTGGCTCTCCGTCCAGACACTACCATGCTTTTCTTCCTGACACTTGCTACCAATTGGTCTTTCTGGTGGTTGCCTACTTTCCCACTGGAACTTAGGACACAAAGGCAGGTCCTGTGTTCTTTTCAGTTGGTCCCTAGACCAGCTCTGGGAGCAGCCGCGAGCACTGCTCACTGAGGAGCGCTGAGTAGAGGACCTATTGAGGGCAGGGCTGCGAGCTGCCCCACAGCTCAGTGAGAACAGTCTGGAAGCATGTTCCTGACTCATGATGCTCCTGAGACAATGACAAGTGAGAGATGCTGTGCTCCTGTGGCAGGAGCTTCCGGGCACTTGCCATGTGCCAGGCACCGGGCAGGGACGGGTAGGAGACGCATGTGGGAAACCAGGACAACACAGATGTCTCTGGGAAGCAGACCTCAGCCCAGGGGACGATTCTGAGCGAATCTAGGGCTGAGGTTACTACTGTCCTGCTTGGTCTCTCCCTTTTCTCCTCGAGATACTCAGTTCTGACTGTCTCCCAGACTGACACTCGCAGCATAACTCTTCGTGCTCCACTGAAGCCAGCGCAGGAGGGTCCCTTTTTCTTTCTGGGTAAGTAAACCTAAAGCTGGGATCGGCTGCTTTATCATAAATTGACTTCTTGAGAAAACTAAGAGAGACAAAAACTTCTCTTTATATTGTTATTTTCTTATCATTTCTCTTCCCCAACCAGAGTGTAAGCCACGCAAGACCAACAAATTTGCAAATAAAAATTCAGCCAGTCACAGGCAGAGCGACTACATTTCTGCATCTTCTGTAGGCTTCTATGACATAGGCCTCAAGTATGCTAAACCATTAACATGGCAAACACAGTAGAAATTCAAAGAGGTTTTTGTACATAGAGAGATGTTTGAATGCAATGGCAGATTTTATTTTATAAAATATGGGTAAAACTTAACTTGTAAGCAAAAAGAGCTGTAAGTAAATGATTACACTAAAGGTTAAAATAAAATCTAAAGTGCTATTAATACTACTAGCAAATAGCAGCAATTTCATTGAACCAGAGCTTAACTAAGTCACAAACATAGTGGAGGTACAAGCCATTATGGGGCCCCAGGACAGTTAGAATGGGTGTAGTCTGACTTGATTACATCTTGCATTTATACTTTACTGTATAACCAAAAACATATTCAAGAATAGTTCATCTTACCCAAAATAGAAGAGTATGACACAGGCATAAGACAGGATTCCTTGAACTTTAATTGAGCTTGTTACAACTCTGATGAGCTAGCCAGAAACAGACCAAAACAACAAACACACAAACAAAACACACAACCAAAGAGTTATTAGTTCATATTTAAGTCAAGTCATCTATACTGATTTTAACACTTTAGGCACACACCTGTAGCCTGTCTAAATCCAAGCAGGCAGTTCTAGATCTGTCGATTCCTAACAAACTGTGGCAACTTGTGAAACCTTTTGTGGTAGATTTGGGTGGTTCAGGCAAATCTAGGATGCCCATAGCTAATGCCAACCATTCAGACGCTGTGCCTAGTTCATAAATGACACATCTGCCTGGCCCTAATAGAGAAGCCAATCCGGTGATTTTTAACATGAAAAATTATTCTGGAAAATACAAATGGATTCATCATGCTGTTTGTGTCCCTGCCACAGCTAGATCCACTGAGTGGGCATTTCCATTTTTCTTGCTTTTTTTGTCCTTTGTCCTCTGACTCTTTTTAAGAATCCTCAATGACTCTCAGGGATCATAGAGAAAAGGGAACCTTAAAAGAACTAAAAGCTATTGCAAAATCAATTATGTAAAGATTGAACAATTTCTGTCTCTTTTGGATAGCTGTGGTTAAACACCCATTTTCTTTTTTATCTCACAGAAATAAAGCAGTAAAATCTTGATCCTGAGAAGCCCGATGAGCAAATGTGGTGGGACCTGTCACTGCAAAACCACTCAGCTATAATAGCTTTGGCGGAAAAATGTGCCCATATACAGGCATTCTCCGCTTTTCAAAAGACCACTTTACACCACTTTGCTTTTACAAAAGACCACGTTGGTACTTGTTTTCACTCACCAAAAGAAATCCAAAGGTAATTTTTGCTTTTACTATAAAAAGCATTTGATTTGCAGGGAGCTGACATAGACACAGTTCACACCCTGAGCAGCAAGAGTGGCCGCCAAGCTCCCTTCCAGGGAACTACATCAGCATCTCGGCATCAGGCCACCACAGCTGAGCCCTGTGTCGGGGAGCATCTGGGCTTTATCTTCATTTTTTGTGTATCCGTTAGCAAGATGGGTCCTTAGTAGCAGTAGAGCTCAGAAGGGGGTTTATATTAGGTGTAGAAGTGGACATAATTAAGCATTTGGATCATCATGGTGAACAAAATAAACACATAAATTAATGTCCCCTGCTTCTTTGGTTTACGCTATTCAGGCATATGGGAGGTTTCATAGAAACGCTCTATGTTCAGATAGTGGGGAGACTGTATCAGGGTCTGGGGGGACTACTACATGGAAATGGAAAGTCAGGGAGAACAACAGACCTTATCTAGTAATGTTATCATCTAAAAGAGTTTATTAGGGTGCCTTAAATAAACATCATAAAATAAATTTTGAACATATCTTTAAAATGCTGCCAGTAAAAGAATAATTGGGAAGACACAGAGGGATGGATGGATTGTCACATGTTCTATAAAGTTTTTGTTATGAGAAACTGAAGTCCTCATCATTTCCTCTAATGAGGAATGACCTGCTGTCCAAACAGCTGTGATGAAGCTAATGTGGCTCTAGGATTTCATTATTTTACTAGAGGCCCAGTGCACGAAATTCGGGCTGAGGGGCCTGACCTGCGCCTTCTCCTATCTGGAACCCCTCGGGGGATGTCCCTCTTGCAATGCGGGACCGCTGGCTCCTAACCACTCACCTGCCTGCCTGCCTGATCGCCCCTAACCACTCTGCCTGCCTGCCTGATGCCCCTAATTCAGCAGTTCTCAACCTGTGGGTCGCGACCCCTTTGGGGGTCGAATGACCTTTTCACAGGGGTTGCCTAAGACCATCGGAAAACACATACATAATTACATACTGTTTTTGTGATTAATCACTATGCTTTAATTATGTTCAATTTGTAACAATGAAAATACATCCTGCATATCAGATATTTACATTACGATTCATAACAGTAGCAAAATTACAGTTACGAAGTAGCAACGAAAATAATTTTATGGTTGGGGGTCACCACAACATGAGGAACTGTATTAAAAGGTCACGGCATTAGGAAGGTTGAGAACCACTGCCCTAATTGCTCCCCTGCCTGCCTGCCTGATCACCCCTAACCTCTCTGCCTGCCTGCCTGATCGCCTCTAACCACTATGCATGCCTGCCTGACTGCCCCTAACTGCTCTCCCCTGCCAGCCTGATCACCCCTAACTGCCTCTGCCTTGGCCCCTGCCACCAGGTTTTGTCTGGAAGATGCCCGGTCAAATTAGCATATTACCCTTTTATTAGTATAGATAAGAAAGGTTTGCCAATGATCACATTCAAGGATTAAAGGACTTCATTTTTATTTAGTATATTATCAGGCAATTTTAAGATACATTCATCCAAAGCCTCATTTCCATGAGACCTTCACACATGATTCCTTTTACTTTTTTGGGGTACGAATTCACTTGCGGACTTGGGGTAGTAAGTTTATAAGAAGAAGCATTGCCTCTCTTGGGCCTTAAAGAGCTGATCCCAAGGCCTTGGTAGGTTCCTCAGAGTCCGAAACGTCTACTGGAGGTCTGCGAGAGACGCCTGCAGACCCCGGCCACGGGACCACTGCATAACCCCCTGCGAAAGCGCAGGCTTTCCAGAGGGTCTGTTAACTATTCAATAAGCTTACATCTTTTGGTATAACAACCATAAAAACTCATTTAAAGAAAAAGAATCTTTAAATACCAAATTAAAAACCCCATACTAATCATGAATAGAGTTTTCTGGCAGATAAGTTACTAGATAGTTATTATTTAGCAAAGCAGGGCCATATTCAAATACAATCATCTAACCAATCTTTTTAGATAATAATCAGTCTGGCTAACTAGATTTATCCTCACACTGTATGTATCATGTTTCTAGTTGTAGAAGACAAATGTAGAGAAATTCAATATTCTATCTTATCAATCTTTTAAACGTTTAACAAATAATTATTTTACTCTTTAAAATCCTCCATTTTTCCAAAATTCTAGGAGTTCATTTTCCCAAGTAAAATAAAGCTATATTACTATATAATAAACTACCAAGATAATTGAAAACATTTAGGATGTGGTTATTTGGAGAGCTGTACTGAAATTTAAATAACATGAACTCTATTGATCATCAACCGGACAAGCTAGTCTAACATACAGCTGGTATGACCTACAGCTTCTCTCTCCACCACTTAGGTGACTCCATGACTCTGCATTAAGCGAGAACTCCAGGTGACCTCTGGCAAAAAGTTCACTGCCTTTGTTTTGAAGTGAGAACAGGTAGCCAATAAGGAATATAATGAAGTACGAGTGCAGCCAGCAAACCTTAACGAACATTATTAGAGCCTGACGTGGCCAGTAACTGTTCACAAGGCGGTGCTGAGCAATTCATTAAGATATAAACTTGATGACATTTTTAGTGGGTTTAGTAAATTTCAGTGCTATTATTTAAAATATACATAATTCCTAAATATAAAACTAGAAAATGTCAATGTAAAAACTTCGGAAAATGAATACAGAATATTTCTCCATTTGAACATTTCATAATTTAATCTACTTCATTTGTTTCCAAGTTTTTGCTATAAATGCCACTATAATGTGTAACTTTGCCTATAAGTCATTATATGCCTTTTACAGCTATTTCCTTAGAATAAATTCCTAGAACTGGAATTACTCCATTAAACTGTCAAACTGCCCCTTTAGAGGTGCTAGACCAACTTACACTTCAACCAACATATGTAATACTTGCCACACCCACGCCTACCACCAGGTATTTCCATAAAAAAAACCTTTGCCAAATGAATAAGCAGAGTATTCTCAATGTTAGAAAAGCCATTATGTAAAAACAGTTCCTGATATCACTTATCTATTGGATGACTCAAATGTCAAAAGGATAACAAAAAATTTCCAAGTCATTTACCTTTAATTTTTATATCATCCTTTTGAAACAAAGTTATTGATAATCCGCTGATTAATATTCTATAATGACAGTCATTGCATTATTTAAAAAAGTAAGAAAGTACAGACTTACTAAAACAGCGAGTGGGAGAGGAATGAACCCCATCCTCCGTGCCACGGAGTCGCTGTAATCAGTGTACGCCTAGACAGAGAGGGGAGAAGGGTTCATGGACTTAAAGCACATGGATAAAGTACCATTCACTCATCACCAGCACATTTTCTCAACAGGTGAGGTTACGAGGAAGAAGGCACCTGGCACCTATTATGTAAGTTAGCAAAATGATGTGGAAATTTAAATGTTCATAAGAAGTTTTAAATACAAAGTTGTATAACTATTACAAAGCTGCAAAAATTATACCCTATTTATGTTAAGTATTAGTATTATTTTTATTAATTTGTAAAAATTTATTGTCAAGAACAGGAATAAGTAAGAAGTTCAAGTTGATGTAGCTTTCCCTTAACCAATATTTGGAGCTAAATTAAACCACCGTCAGTTAATTTCCGATTCTGTCTTTGATATACTCACATTTTTCTGTCGACTACTAACAAGGTCAAAAGCAAGGCTGGCTCTATATTCACTGTAGACCTAAAAACAAATAAGAATGCAATATTAAATAATATAGTGCAAATATCTAAACTGGGAAGACTTATACTTTGCAGATCAATATGTTTAATAATTAACCAGTAAAAAGGTCTTAATAGCCAAGCAGACACCTGGGTAGTGTTTCTCTATTTGTTTTCCTACAACAAGAGTAAACAGCTTCAAGTCCCCCAACTGTTATGTTCACAAACCTTTTAAAGGTTTCTCTTGAAAGAGAGATAAATACTAGCCCTGGGATGGGTGGCTCAGTTGGTTGAAGTGTCATCCTATACAACAAAAGGTTGCAGGTTCAATGCCTGGTCGGGGCGTATGCAGGAGGCAACCAACCAATGTTTCTCTCTCATATTGATATTTGTCTCTCTCTCTCAGTCCCTTCTTCTCTCTCTAAAATCAATGAAGAAAACATATCCTTGGGTGAGAATTAAATTTTAAAAAAGGAGAGATAAATACTCAATGATTATAGTCCTGAGAGTTTAGAGTTTTGGGAATAGTGGCTATTTTAAGTAGTATAACATATATAATTTGGAAATTTTAAATAAACAGTTTAAAAATTATTATTACTCTATCTCTAATAATAATGATGCCTTCTTAGAAAATAGATGCTGAGTAAGATATTGAGTTTTGAAAGCCTGTTTTAATAAAAACAATGTTATTTTAAAAAGATTAAATAAACAGGTAATGACAGATTAACAGTTTATGATGATTTTGATCTCAACTACTAGTCAATCCACACCTCCACCCAAAAGTATGGAACCAGAATTATTTAATACTGAAATACTATACTTTCAGTTGTGTAATAATTTTTAGAAACTTAAAAATATAATTCTAACTTTATAATAGCAGTACTCTTCTAGTATCTTCATAAATGCAATAAACCTAAACTTGTTCTTTTACAACTGTATATTATTAAGTAGAAGTGAACTTCAAACACTGAATTGCTTACGAAAATACATACATCTGCAGTAATGTCGTTGAACTTAGTGATAAAGGCATGTTTTACAATATCCACAGCAATTTCTGATGCAATCACCATACAGACATCTGGAAATAACACCCAGAGATGATCTATAAAGTACAGGAAAAAACAGACAATTAAACTACTTCATATAAATAGAATCCAATATCACAGGCTATCACAGAAATCCAAAATTCACAGGGCAAAACTGTAATGTTTTCAATAAAATGATATAGAGACAGAACTAGCATTCAATAAATTATCAAAGGAGCCATATTTTATCAAGTGAAGGGATAATTCATTTACAGATGCTTATTCTGCACTTTCTCTGTGCCAAGCACTTCAGGGAGGACCTGGTGTGAGCAGAGCCTTGGCCTCCCTGCTGGAGCCAGCAGGGACCACTGGTGGGTGACTAATTAAGCAGGCTCATTATAAACCCCTCTGATTCCAGAGCTGCCTCAGGGTGACAGTAAACAGCTAGTAGGGACATGTGCTCAAGGCAACTGAACAATTTCTCCCTCTCTGATCATGGTGACTTAAAGATATAGCTCAATCATTTATTTAACTGTCATACAGATGTAATTTGTACATCTTTACATGTATAAAAATGTCAATTTAGTACCAAGTACTTGATAAAAAACAGCAAACAGATAAACCCCTAAGACCTTGAAGAAGGGTATAAGAACAGAACTGGGCAAGAAGAAAGTTAGAGACACTGACAAGCAACTGAGGACCCGGGCAGCTGCAGGGCGGGGTGGAGACACTGGCGCTGGGGCTACACTTGCAGACGGGCAGTGCAGGGGTCTTAGTGAGTCTGACATCAGGCTGAGGTTGGGGGGATCAGGGACCTGATTTTATGGTTTCCACAAGAAAATAACTTCTGGACATAGATCTCATTTTATATCTGTTTCTGATTTTTCACAGGTACCTGAAAACTAGCAATGAATCAAAACAAATTAACGGGAAGTTATTAAATGCCTAGAACATGCATAGCACTCAGGTAATAAATAAAATGTAAAACATGATCTCACTTCTTAAGAAGAAAGTTGTACAAAAATGTCTGACATTAGAAAACTCTAAGTTACTTGAGACACCTGAACATGTGGATCATTGCCCACCAAGCTCACTGCAGCATTGCCAGACGGTGCTGTAACTACCTGTCTACTTCTCTGTCAGCCTGTGAGTCCTAACACATGTTACCACTTTTCACATGTGCCACATAGCAGACAGGCAGTGAATGTCTGCCAACTGCATGGATGGTGAAAATTCATGGAATCCTGACAACTTGTCAGCCTCACTTCAGAGCTGTATAAAAGTAACACTTTATTGCTTGACATTGTATTTCTTTAATTTATCACTATTCAAGATGCTAATAGGCAGCAAATAAAAGACAAAGGTTAGGAAAGATCAGAAGTTCTTCTGGTGAACCCCTGAAATGTAAAAGTCTGACTGCATTTATATAACCACGGCTCACCTGGAAGCTGCGGGGTCCACCACCCCCGAGAACACAGCCCTGGAGACGCTGTGCCGTTTACGGTCAAGGACTATTGCACATGCTACGTCTCCCAGCCACCAATCCTCTACTGAGACAGGGACTGCTCACACCCAGAGTGAGCAGCCTCAATGCTGTAAAGTGTTCTGCATACACATTTCAGTCCATGTAAAAGAGTAATATTGGATGCCATGGTATTTGTGAAAAGTTACTTACCTGGATTCCAAGAAAACTGTTCCATGTTCCGTAGACACACTATTAGCAAAAGCACATAATTTGTGAATCGCTCTTTAATATCTGAAAAAAATTTCACATATAAATATATATTGCATATAAACCATATAATAAAAGTGTATGTATAAAGTTATTTCTTTTAGTGAGAACATGAAATTATGTTATGTGTAAGTATCTGTACAATAAACATACTATTTTGTATACAGAATGTCGCTACATTGGTAAGCCATTTACTTCTTTCACCAACACAATTCTAGCAAGCAAATTCCAGTTTTCTACAAATTTCAAAAAATATTCAAACCATTAGTCTGCTCAGATTGAGTCAGATTCCCCCAATGGACTATGGGGACTTACAACTGTTTTCATTTCATAGAAGAATTAAAAAATAGAAGCAAAGAGTGAAGTACAGGACTGGGTAATGTGAAACCCTTCTATAGAAGAATACTTCCAATTTGCTAAATAGTGAGTATACAGCACTGACCTGACAAATCCTTTAGCTAATAGAGTGTTACAATTATGAAAGCATTTCTTAAGATATACGTAGAACTTATGGGGAGGGGGAACAACAAGGTTTCATATTTATCATGTTACTAAACACTATCATCTTGGTCTGAATGAATTTAATAAAAGCAAATAACTAAATTCCTGCTAAGAGCGAGTTTACACTTCACTTTGTAAGCTATTTTCTTATTACAGTCTAAGATATTATGTAATCAAGAAATGAAAGAAATCCATGTCTGCAGTAAGTTGGCACACCCGTGTGGGTGGGGCTGTGGCCAGTGCAATCACTTACCTAGTAACCCACATCAAGGCCTGTATATATTCAACTGTCGTTTCCCTAATATTCTAGTATCGTAATAATTCTGGGCCTCACCTTGCCACTCAAATGTGGGACCCCCTATAGCCCTCTGCATTTTAATTTCACCTTGGTGTCCTTCCTCCAATTGTCTTGGCTTCTCTTTTCTTTTTTAAAATATATTTTATTGATTTTTTTACAGAAAGGAAGGGTGAGGGATAGAGAGTTAGAAACATCGATGAGAGAGAAACATCGATCAGCTGCCTCCTGCACACTCCCTACTGAGGATGTGCCTGCAACCAAGGTATATGCCCTTGGCCGGAATCGAACCTGGGACCCTTGAGTCTGCAGGCCGATGCTCTATCCACTGAGCCAAACCGGTTAGGGCGGCTTCTCTTTTCTTATTTCCACCTTTCCCTGCTACTCTACAGCAAGTGATCTAGACTTTCATTCTACAACTAAACCTTGGTCTCCAAGTGAGGTGGCATTTCCCACATGTGCAGTCCCTAAATGCCTAAACTCTGTCCAGTCAGGGACAATACCTTCTCCAGGGTAGCACAGCTCTTAGCCCTTATTTGTGAGGGGCCTGGGTTGTCATAATTCTGTTCTTGGTAGCTTAGTGGCCTTAGCCAAGTCAAATTACTTTCCCTGTGTTCTAGTTTTCACATGTATAACATGGAATAATATCATCTGCTCCAAGTAAATTTCTGGGTTCATGAGAAGTTTTTAAAAGTACTGATAAGGTTCTATACAAATGTTTGTAATTTGTTATTATCTTAAAGATCCTGAGATTGCAATAACCAAAATAATAAGCAAACTTGGTAAAGATGTTGAGAGAGTAAGAGAAAGCACAGCTTAAGTCAAAGAAACAATAACCCACAGGAAATGTGACATTAGAGTTTTAGAATAAACTGCAAAATAATATGCATAAGCTGCAAGTAGAGTCTAACTGTACATACCGCTATTTGACATTTGAAAAAGATTGTTCTTCTCAAACTTCTTGAAAACGCTTCCTTTAATTTCAACAAACTGAAATAGTAAAAGAAAATATTATCCTTATCATTATAACTGTTTTAAACATGGATATAGTATATATAAAACTTCCTGAATAAATAATGTTTAGGAAAAATAATTCATCCCATCTAGAAACTGCTGTGAGAGTACCCATTTAACCTCAGAAATGTAAAGTAAACCTCATACTCACATTATTAGACATCATGATGGTGAGCAAGGACTTGTTGTGTGAGTTAAACGCTACGTTGAGAGTTGTTGCTTGAACCATTATAAGAATTGCATGCAAAACTAGCAGTAAGTGATGTCAAGGAAAGTAACTTAAGTCTGTTTTCATATTATAGTAACAGATAATACTACACAATTTTCAAAGTGAATAATGTGGGGAAAGATGACTATGTTTTCAAGTCAAGTTTTACATAAGTACTTTATTCTTTGTAATTTTTTATTAGGCGATCCAAATTTGACTGGATTATGATGTACACCACCATATGAACCAAGCAACAGCAGAAATGAACCGCGGTGCACCATTCAAGTGGACTGTGAGTCCTGTTCTTTCTGGTTCTCTGGCATTTGGCTCAATGCTTGGGAAATAGGCCCTTTAAAAAGTTTCTTAAATAAATAGAATTATGGTAAATACTGAAAGAAGACACTTAGCAATACACATTCTGAATTAAGATCATTTACATTCTAAAACAGAAAAAACACAAAGCAAAAATCTGGAAGCGATCGTCCTCTCCTGCTCTTCTGGGGATGAGGAACATAGACAATAAGAATTGTCTGATAATTAAGGTTCGTCTTCATTGTCTTTTTTGAAGACATCACAAGTTGCAGAATTATATTCATATTACACGTGGAATGGTTTATTTAAATTAGAACAGTAACTTTTATTCCATTATACTTGGAACAAGCTTTTACTCTACAGAAATCTTCCCACTTAAGTCCTTTAACTTTCCAAGTATTAATCTGATTTTTTCAAGTATCAGTTTGAGAGAGAGTATGGAAAACCATGTGGCACATTCCTGTGAATGAATCTGACCCCACCCGGAAAATGCAGGCATGCACGTGTGTGTAAATATATATGAATGGGCACACACACTGTTTATATGTAATGAAGCCTTTAATCATTAAAAAAAAAAAAAAAAAAAAAAAAAAAAAAAAGCTTTAAAAGGGCGGTGAGAGGGGAGAATAAAACCTCCAAAATTCCTCCAAACCAATTTCAAATTTTACTCCTAGATGAACTATATACATTTTAAGCCCAGGTTATAACAAAGAATCCACAGGCTTAAAAAAAGATAACCTTAAAAAATTCAATATACCTATAGAAAGCTACACAGATGTATATAAATGTAAAGTATGTATAATACCCTTCAGTCAAAAATCCTTCCACAGAACCAGTTGCACGGAGAACAGAACTGTTAGCAGTTCACAGCAGGATGCACTGAGGCTCGTTAAGTTAACATACAATTGACTCATAACTAATTTCTCTAAAGAAAGCAGACATTTCACACAATGCTCAGGACACACATACACATACCTTTAAATCAGAGAAACAGCTAACCAAATAAAACAATGCAGAATACGCACTGACTGCTAGAATGTCTGATACGTCAAAAGGATACAGACGTAGAGAACAGCCATGAGAAAGTGAGGAATCACCCCAATGTGAGCTCTTTTTCTTTCTTTGGGCTCTGTTGCCGTCCAATAGAGAGCATCTAATATATCTTGACCGAATGATGAAAACAGACGATCTGCTACCTAAAGAGAAAAATGATTGAAAATATGTTTCTTATTATTTCCATTCAAACATGTTACTACAATTCAGAAGCAACTCAAATACTAGGGCTCTGCGTTTATACAAAAATAAACACTTAGTCCCACCAGAAGGCCAGGTCCGAAAGAGCAGGATCTGTGCACTTATTAGTATCCACGACCACATCTTTATTCCCTGACACAGCAGTGCTCCGATCCTCGTGTTATACGAATGAAATTCTGTCTAATCAGCCACGTTTGTAACAGAACAAAGTTACTACATGCTGGCAAAAATCAAAGGGAGAGGACACAGCAAAACCATAGTTCCTCTGGCTTTAACTCTCTAAATTCAAATTCAGGATTCAAACTTAAATCCTTTAGGACAAACATATCATTTGATCCATTCTATTCATACCTAATATTTGCCAACAACAGGAGCTGTAATTTGTTTGAGGTTTATTATATAGAATACTAGAGGCCCAGCGCACAAAATCATGTGCGGGTAGGGTCCCTAGGCCTAGCCTGTGATCAGGGCCATCTTCTGCCCACTCGCCAGTCCCCAGTCCCACCCCACAGCCACCCACCCTGGTTCCCTGTGGTTCCCCATTTGCCATCCTGTGATCGGAGCCTGCAGGCCTTTGGGGAGAGACCTAGAGATGGTCAATACACCTCATAGCGACTGGACAAGCAGTCGTTCTGGTCGTTACGCCGTTATGGTCACTGGACTTTTATTATATCGGATAATATGCAGATTTACTTCTTAAAGACATTTTCAGGTACTGGTCTCCAAAATATAGGATGATAAATAAAATGAAACACATAAAAAAAAGAAGATATATCATTGAGGATTCAACTGAAATGTCACATTCTGAGAGGCCTTTCCCAGACATCTGCCTCCGGTGGCTCCCACAGTTGGTAACGCATCACTCTAGTCTTTTTCATTGTGGCATGTAGCATTTCCTAATACCTCCTGGCTTACTGTCTATCTCCCACCTGTGGAATATAAGCTCCATGAGACTGGGCTTTGTTCACCACTGGATCTTCGGGGTCTAAGGCAGTGCTGGCATACAGAAAATGTCAATTAAATATCTGCTGAATGAAGGAATGATAGCTACCATTTAGGGAGCTCTCACCACATGAGTGGCACTGTGCTAAGCCCTTCCCGTGTACTGTCTTCGCCCTCACAAGTCCCCTGATATCTCCAATTTACAGACGAGAAACTGAGGACTGGAGACAGTCAGCCACCAGCAGCGTGGGCAGGGTGAGCGGGGTCGCAGCAGCTTCTATCTGCACGGGAGCCCGACTCTTCTTGTCCACTGGGCGTGAACCACACCATCAACTGCAGTCCATGAGTGAACAGTAGTAAAACCATTCTGATCAGCAATTCATGGGTCCTTTTTCTTGACCCATTTTATAGTAACAGCAATACCACCTCGTACAGGGCTTTGTGAATCAGGAAGCACGCATCAAGTTGGGGCGAGGCAGAAGCCCTGGTCCCCTGCAGTCCCTGGAGGGAAGGCAGTAACGGAGACCAGTAGGGCTATGGCATGAAGAGCCACTCAAACAGGGTTTCTTTCTGAGAGGAGAATGGGGAGCAGGATGGTGCTCTGCCTTACAAACTTGATCCACACCCACCATCTGCATCCTATCCACCAGGCAAAGCAAGTGTAGGGCATGAAGCCTGGAGTCGGGAAGCTGGGGGTGGCTTGAAACCATCATAGTCAATGAATTTATTTAGCCAGGATGGCCCGAGTGCCACACCGTCTGTGGTGAACTGGGAAGTCCTCAGGCACCACATCAATGCAGCCTGAGAGAGAAAGGCCGGCAGCCCCACATCCCCCATCTGCCCACCCATTAGGAAAAACCCTTTTCTGCCTCATTTAAGATAGCAGACCTCACTTATGTTCCTAAAAAACAGCATAGAAAAATGCAATTTGAATCTCAAAAATGTATTATACAACATAGAGTAGCTTACTGTTTAAAAAACTTATTAAGATTCTGCCTATAAATAAAGCACTTTTTTGCTTTGTGTAACTGTTTATTTTTGTATAAATGAAGATTTTCACATGCTGACTGCTCTAAGTTTAACATGAGATAGATTGTATAAAAATGTTAAGTACTTAAGAGATTTTGGAAACATATGTTTACTTGCTTGATGTGAAAAGTTCAAAGCAATCACACATGTAAATCTATTATAGCAAACATATATATAATCCTAACATTTTCTTCATAATTTTTAATGTTCTAGCATAAAGAAGACATGGGTTTTCAATGAATTTGCAAAACAAATTTCCCTGTAGTATGACAATTCACTTTCTCAAGGGGCACTGACCCAAATATACCCAGACGGCAGGTAGCTCTTCCTTCCTGCACACAGGGCATGTGAGTCCCAGGACCAGCAACACGGTACCATCTCGTCAGAAAGACAGACTCCCCAGCCTCAACCCAGATCTACAAGTCAGACTCTGCATTTTAACAAGGCCCCCAGGTGCCTGGCCAAGCCCTGAGGGCCCGAAGCGCCCTCCCTAGAGCAGGCAGGAAAGTGGCCTGTCCGGAACGCCTGGGCAGGGGCCGGCGGGCCGGCGGGGAAACGAGGCCCCTCCTACCTCGAGCATGTTGTAGATGATGTAGAGCTTGATGACCGACTGCCCCCTGATCAGGTGGTACATCATGGAGTAGTCGACATAGTGCATCATAAAGTAGCAGATGACCAGAATGACACCCTTCAAAATGTCACACACCTGGGCTGGCTGCAGCAAACGCCTGTCCCTGAAACAGAAGTAATAAAAGCCCAAGTTTTACTTCCTAGGTTCTCAAAATGCAGAATCTCTACTGGACACACACTGGCAGACACTGGTAATGGGAATTAGGTTCATCTCCTAACAAGGAGTGCTATGGATATAACTGCGCACTTGAGAGTGTGGAATTTTCTGCCACGTACAGAATACAAAGATAGCCAACCAGCATTACTCTGAGAAGTGGGCAACCTTCACAGGTGAGCACAGCGGGCGGGCGTCTGTGGATAGACTGCTTTAAAGCGACGGACTTCCAAGATTATGACACAAGCCTTTCGCCCCACGATGAAGCCCTGTCACTGCTGACCAGCCCCTTTCACACACGTTCGCATTCCATGCACACTGGTACCTGGCACTTTTCATTTCACGGCCTAACCGATTTCCCTATCGGTTCATAAGGAACTCCTCTTTCTACAGCAGTGTAATGTTCCACTGTGTGGATGCACCAGACATTATTTAGCAAATCACTGACGATTTCCCGTCTTCAGCAACTGCAAACCGTGACAGAATGCACATGTCATGCTTCGTATATGAAGGAATATCTCTAGGTTAAATTCCTAAAATTGGAATTTTGAGGTTATGTTCACTTGACAGTCTGCCCTCTGCAGAGGCTGCACCAATTCAACCTCAACTAGAAGCAGACAAGAAAGCCAGTAGCCCACGTGCACAACACGGTGTCTCCTCAGCTTCCGGATCTCTGCCATTCCCACTGGTAAAAACTGGTATTCAATGCAGTGTCAAGGCTAGTTTCTCTCGCTGGGACACTGACATCTTAATGTACTGAAGCTACTTGTATTTTCAGTGAATTCTTTCCTCATACCTTTCTCTTGCTGGTTTGTAGAATAGCTTTTATTTACAGAAGTTAGCCCTCTGTGACATGAGTTGAAAACAGTTTTTCCCTAATTAATATGAAATCATTCCTCACTTCTGAGGTCAGAGTATGAAGGGCTAAACCTAAATTGTGAGTAGAAACAGCTTACTTCCACACAGAAAAAAATATGCTACAAAAAGGTTTAAAATTTCTTTCACTGAATATGAGATCCTGGGCTCAGATGGGTCAGCAGCTTCCTCCACGCCCACTGCAGGCTGATTCCTCAGAAGGCCGGCGCAGTCTCCTGCGAGGGCAGCTTTCATGCCCAGCGCCATCACTGTAAAGCCCTGAGGATCATCTCTCTTGGAGCTGCAGGACGGCCTCACTCCCGCCCAACGTGATGACGCTCTAAGCCCAAGGCTGGCCTCAGTGTTCTGAGCTGAATACTGACAATACTCGGCCTTCCTTCCTATTCTCTGCAGCGCTTTCCTAACCCTCGTCCACATTTAGGCTGGGGGCTCCTTTCCTCCAAAGGTCCTTGTAGAGCTGAACAAGGAATCTGCGAGTCTTCCTGGGTTACGTGGGACACTGCTACACGAGATAACGAGGATGCAAACATCCTGAGAAGAGGCAAGTTCTGTGAGGACTATGTCCAGGAAGGGCTAAAGGGAGATGGGAAACACTGGGCTGAACCTAATGGGACATGGGGTCAGAATTCGTCTAAGGCAGACAAGTCCTGAGATGGGGAGGACAATCAGCGAAATTATTCTTAGCAGCTGAAGTGTTGGGTAAAACTGCATCAGGATGAAGCTGAGCAGTCTGTCGTCAATTCCCTGTCCCTTTCCTCTGCGCTGCTCCTCTCTCTTCCAGGCAGGCTCTGGCCCTTTCCTCCCCACGGAACCCAGACTGAGCTGCATCTCCTACCTCCAACATCTAGCCCAGAATACAGACCTCTGCTTGGGCTATTTGGCTATAAAGGTAATTAATTCTGTGCCTTCACCCTACAAGATTAAAAATGGAAGAGGGGTTACATTTGCCCAGAGTTGGAGCTAAACATACTTCTTTCTTTTAATGTTTTTTTTTGTTGATTTTTTTTTTTTTTTTTTTTTTTTTTTTTAGAGAGAGAGGAAGGGAGAGTGAGAGCGATAGAAACATCAATGGGAGAGAATCAACATGGATCAGCTGCTTCCTACTGGGGACTGAACCCACAACCTGGGCATGTGACCTGACTGGGAATCGAACTGGTGACCATTTGGTGCATGGGTGGATGCGCAACCACTGAGCCACACCAGCCAGGCAATGAACATACTTTTAATTCAAACAATGAGAAGAGACACTGAACACCCTTGGGTTCCTGGCCTGTGTGAGGGTCTCCTTGGGTACACCCAGGGGACAAATGAGGCCTCAGCGAGGAGTGCACCGCCCACCTCCTCCTCAGGAGTGTGGCACAGCTGGGCATACGGTGACAATCACAAGTCCCTCATAATCGTGGGCCTTTGTATTGATGTTTTATGAATTAAAGAAAATGATAGGAACAAAAAGTAGGGTGGTATTAATGAATCTGCATTAATTACCAAAATGATTTTAATAACTAATTAAAGTACAAAGGTATACTTAGAGCTTTTGGCACTAGATTGGCAACTACTACTAGTAAGTTAAGTGATCCCAGTCAAAGCTATTTTACTTTAGAGATAAAGGGCTATTTACTGTCTATGCCTAATTGTATTTCTTTATAAACATTTGCAGCCAAGGCTGACGTGTTAGTGTATCTGTGAAGAACTATTATATTTAACATAAGTCATTGTTAGAAATTAGAGTGACCAAATAAAAATGATAATAAATTTAAACTTAGAAATTTAGCATAAACAGTTTTAAGGAGCTTTACTTGCCTAGGAGTAAACCTGGCTGTTAAAACAACAGAAAAGTTGTGGAAACACCCAGGCTGCAATCCAGTCACTACGTGGCAGGCACCGCGCCAGGCTCTCTGCACTTAGTGTTCACAGGAACCCTACGAGGGCACATCATCACCCCAGTTTTAAGACTTTAAAAGGAGGCAGAGTAGCCCTAACCAGTTTGGCTCAGTGGATAGAGCATCGGCCTGAGGACTCAAGGGTCCCAGGTTCAATTCCGGTCAAGGGCATGTACCTTGGTTGCGGGCACATCTCCAGTGGGCGGTGTGCAGGAGGCAGCTGATAGATGTTTCTCTCTCATCGATGTTTCTAACTCTCGATCCCTCTCCCTTCCTCTCTGTAAAAAAATCAATAAAAATAAAAAATAAAAAGAAGAGGCAGAGTAGTCAGGAGTGTGCCTGCAGCAGGTCGGCTGGAGGGGGAGGGGGGGAGGAGCGGGATCTGAACCTCAGCCCGGCTCCAGGCGTGCTCCTCACCACCATCTACCTTTTTAGAGTTTTCTTTAAAAGAAAATTTAAACTTACAGGAATCAACAACTCAGTAGTTTTTATCTTTCTGCATAATTTAATGCTGTGTAATTTATCACTGTGCTGTCATCACATTTAGAAAAACTATTGTACTAAAAAGCAAATACATCTATCATTTTTGCTCTTTACTTCCAAAAAGAGAACAAATAGGATACAGACTATTGGACCCACTGTTTTCTGAGCTCCCGCTGCTCTGGTAAAAGTCTTCTATCATAACTGGTTGCTACAGAGATGAATCTGATTTTCAAAATAAGGAGTATTATTCAAATAAAAAATACAAGCAGAACTCTTAAGAAAACGGGTTTTGTTTCCATATAAATGTACCTGTTAATGAAAAAGAAAAACGGCAAAAAAAAACCTGTTTGCATGGTGGCATCTTAAAAGACGTACAGGAAAACACCTAACTCCAAAACAGTTCACCTGGTTCGTAAGGACTGGAACCGCCCCAGTATGGGTTTTCTTCTCTGCCAGGGTATTTTTAGATAACACTCTGATAAGCATGTCCAACTCTGTAATAAGCTTATCCACAGCCCTGCAATCAGCTCTGAATTGGCTTTAAATAACAGTTTCAGGGCAAAGTCCTTCTTTATAATGCCTGTTAAACTACAGTCACTGGCAGTTCACTTTGCAAATGCTGACAACCCCACACAAACACAGAAACAAGTGAAAAAGCTGTTGAGCAGAGTGAAAAACCCACTAATCTAATTTACAGGCTGGCTGTGAACACCGGGAATATTAAACAAGACATTCAACAGAACTTAAATTCGTTTTAAATTTTCAAGTTAAACTGCTCTTCCAGAAACCAGATTTCCTACATGTCTAAATTTTATCTTTTACTCATTCAAATCCTTCCATTAGACTTGCAGCATTACCAACAGAGCACTCCTGCTGTCTCCCAGGGCTCACAGGTTTACGGGAGCCCAGTGACATTGCAGACAGGATGATCAAGGGCAGACTTTCCTCCTCCCTGCTTAGCAGAAGCTTAGCAGAAGACAATCTGCTAACCAGTAAAAACTGGTCTCAGACAGAAAGATCAGGAGAGGAGGCAACACAAATGAGCAAGAGAAATGGGTAACCCTGCCTTGTTCATTTTCAAATCGGTGTTGAAACATGCCAAGGTATCACCATGGGATATTTCATTATAAAATACGTAGGCTGGGTCTTTCTTTCTTTCTTTCTCTCTTTCTCTATCTGTTTAAACGTTTTAAGCTATATGTGGTATGACAGAAAGAAAAAAGAACTATAAGGACTATTGAAATGCAAAATATTAAATACGGTTCTCATTTTTGAAAGGAAAGTCCCTTTATAGTTTTAAAGTTAAATTGGAATAAAGTACTGAGATTAAGATATTTTCCTTGATTAGAAAACTGAAAATAAACTGCTTACATGGAAGGAGCAGGGCTCAGAGACTGCTGTGGGCTTGGGCTTGGGCAGGTTGTGTTTGCTGCTGTGAAGTCTGGCCTGAATGTGTCATCCAAGATCATTTTACCAGGTGACTTTCCTGTGTTAGGTGGGATCATGGTCAAATCCTGTGTAAATGTGGACAAAGCTTGACCAGAAAGTACAGCCGGGGAACCACATTTTCTTCGTATGTGTCCATTCCCAAATGGGTATGTCTGCCTACGCTGGGGTTTGTTTTTTTTTCATTATAATTAATATTTGTTTGCACTGATGTCAATTTGGCCAAGAGAATAGAAGGAAAAATCAGGGTTTACTCACCACAAGGAGTCCCTGTGACACCACATTCCACTCTATAAAGGAAGTGAAAGTGCTCCTCCCTTGGGTCTGATTCACGAGAGAGAAAGAGAGAGAGAAGGTTGTAATGTTGCTACGCTACTGAGAGCGCCATGTGAGGGAACAAGGGACAACAACACCTGGCACTACGAAGACTCTCTAATAAAACAAATACACTGCTCTCTACAAATCAGCCACGCAGATCAGCCCTGGTGGAGGAAATAACAAACTTGTTTCCCCAGACACGGGCACCAAGAGCTCTCCCTACATGTGCTCCAGGGGTGGCATGAAGCACTGGGGCAAAATTAAGGCATAGGTCTAAATAGAGAAAAATCGTGAGAGAGTGTGTGTGTGTGTGTGTGTACATGAAGTCAATTTCAGGTAGCACTATCTTGAAGGAAGTAGGCATATAGAGGAAACTCAATGTTAAGAAACCCTCAAGCATTTTAAATTCATAATTCTTCTGGGAGATAAGAGCTTTTCTAAGAGGCAAAAGCTCAAGAAAAAAAGGACTTTATCGTCTCTTAAAACAAAAACCCAAGAAGCCTCAAATAAGAGTTATGCCTAAAAACCAGGGTGAAATAACCAGAAAATTTGCTTACGTATTTCAGTTGCTCTAGAGTAAAAGAAAAAATAGTCTAGCACATAAACCTACTCTACAGTTATTACTGTCTAAAATGTTTTAAAAAATAACAAGCAGATCTTGGCACCAGATAGTATCATTTTCTCTATAATGGCCCTCAATTTTCAACTCAAATGTGACTAAGAATTCTAACACGCAAAATGAAGTCACAAGATTTAGGAGGAAAGAGGGGTCACAAAAATGCCAGGCAGATCAAAAACACTGATACAACTGGTTATTCTATACCCTATAAGAAAATTTGTAGAAATTAGGTTTGATACCTGACTTAGCATAACAGAATACTTTAACACGAGTATGTTATTTTATTTTTAACACAAATATTTTAATACCTTATCCAAGACAAACGGATACCTTATATAAGGAATCAAAACTTAATTTTGTTTTCCATGTCCTCATCATTTAACAAATTATCCTAATTCAAGTAGTATCTGGAATGTTTTTCTAAAATGATATTACCCTATCTGGGAGAGAGGGAAGAATACATAACTGAATCTGCTTTGAAAGAATATGGGTGTTTATTTATTTTAGTCTACAATAATAAAATATTTGGGGGCAAAGATTTTTCAAGATTGTTCATTCATTAGGATCAGTGTTCAATGCAGTATTCTTGAGATTACTAAGGAGAGACACAAACTTTTTTGAAAGCAGTGAATCCATTGCAGACAACACACACCACTACCAAGCCAAGCTCATTACTCTGTCAATGTCATAAAGTGAACAACATCTGAACAGTCAGAAGATGGTGAAGTGCCCACCAATGGAGCACCGTGATGAAGGCTGGGTTTCCATGAGGGGCTGCGGAACCACCCTGGCCCTCAGAGATCCTGGCCCTTGGTCACAGAGAAAGATAGAGTCCTTGTCTACTCACTTAGCTGACACACGAGCAAAAACCCAAACCCAAACCCAAATCCCAAAACCATAGCAAGGTCACAGAAGATTTAGAAATAGGTTCAAAGAATGAATTCTACAGCAGAAAATTCGGGAGGCTGCCAGTTTTCAAAAGCCTCTCATAAATGCTGTCTCAGATAGAACTCTGCAAGGACAGGAGGTGAGAACACTAATCTTAGATAAGAAAAGGCGGCAATAACGTTTATCCTAATATATATGCGAGATGGAAAGGAACAGTACTAGACTATAAAGAGTTACTGTTTTCGTGTCAGCATTTGGATTCCTTTGACAAATATCCCTTTCCCCTGCTTTTGGGGGAATAATTTCAAAGAACTAAGATTAGGAAAAGAATAACTTTTTCTTTTCTTTCTTTCATTCTCTCTCTCTTTACAAAAAGAAGACTGAAATAGAAGAGAGTGAGAAAAAGAAAACAGATAAAAGAATGTAGTCAACTTCCTTGCTGTTCTCTTTAAGTTCTTCTTATCCCTTTGAAAAAACAAAGTGAGAATGAAGGAAAGAGCATGTTTTGCTGGCTGAAAAAGGAAACCTGATACAGCTATAGGCAAGGCAAATGAAATAAGCTGGTAATGGGAATAGAGAATGTTAGAAGAAAAGCTATAAGAACGCAGAATTTGGCTATTTCTTAATAACAACACTTTTTAAAAGTAAAATGTATTTTTATATTCCTAAAATATTTGAAAATTATTAGACTTAATATTAATAATAGCACAGACTATTTAAAATAGCTGAAGTTCTATTGTATAATTTTAACTGCATTTCACATTTCACATATAGCATATATTTATTAGTGATGGCATAAAATGTAATTTTTCAGGTGATCCAAATTGTAGAAATAGCAAGAACCATTTGGCAGAGGGAAACTTATTGGAGTCTAAAATGTAGGATGTAACAGTTTGCCCTCTAGTGTCATTTTACCTATAAAACCTTGAAATTAGAACACTTGAATTTTATTTTTAAATGTTACTGAAATTCATTTAGGTTGAGAAGTATGAAGTAATATACAAACCAATCATCTTTATTTTAAAAACTAAAACTATCTTAAAATATTTTAAAATATATAGAAAAGATTGGCTCCAAGGACTACTGGCCACTCACAACAAAGCAAATGGAAGTAGAGGACTGGAGATTTCCCAGCTCCCTCCTAAACTTCTTTTTAGTTTTCAGGACAAACAATGAAAGACTTCTCAAATGCGACCTTGGTGTCCTGCCTCCCCAAGTGACATAGCAATGACACAGTTTAGATGGCAGTACAACAAAAGGAGTCTTCAAACAAGAGCCCTGAAAAGGAAATCCTCGGGAAAATCCCCACTCAGTCAACTCCACTGTGTGCTAACAGACCCAAGGTAGAACCCTCTCTAGAAGAAGAGAGTCTTTAGGTTATATATCCTCTCAATGTTTTACCTCATCACGCCAACGCCACATTCAACATATGTCTTGAAAAGCCAGTCACTTAAAAATGGCTAGAACACAAATTTGACTCACATTGTTGATCAAAGAATAACCAAAAAATTATCTAGCTCAACATGTAGATGTGAAAATCCCTACATGACATTAGCTATTTTATGTCAGGTAGCTTCATCTGGCTTTATCTGCATGTCCATGGGTCCATCCTTTTATGTCATCACACATGACGATTTATATTTAGTAATGTCTTATTAGATTTTTTTGTGTCTTCTGAAAAAGTAACTGAAATAACCATGATTTTACCGAGCTCCCAATAGTGATAAAAAAAAAAATGGAATAGGAAGTTAGGCTTTGTTAATATTAAAGTATCATGCTACAAATGTCTTAAAAAAGGTTTGCCAATAGGGTCTCTTAAAAATTCTTCCAAACGTATAAAGGATGCACTTGAATGCCTTAAAGTTGAAGGTAAATTCCTAAAAATATTATCCCATCTGATTAACATGTAATTAACAAAATATGGAACAATTATCTCATTCTGAAAAGGGGGAGTAAGATTACAGAATGAAAAGTATCACATATAACAATGATGTGATCTTAATTCTTACAATTGTTTTATTCTGTGCAATTTTGCAAAAAAAAATTGTACTCTTTTCACAATATGATCATCATAATAAATTCTTCAATATATACTGGAAGGATTTCGTATATGTGTTATTCAGTGCTTACTAAATATTAAGTATATGTTCTTTTACTACTTTAAAAGAGCATCTTCCATAACTTTAGTCTTCCCAAAACACCAACATATAATTCTGTATATTGACCAATATTTTGTAACTTTGTTTCTATGGTTAGGTTACTGATAATAATTTTATTAATTATGTATTTTATATATCATGGAATAGACACCTACTTTATAGTTAAATGAAATTTTACATGTTATTGTCCACTTCAGCATTTTAAAACTTTCTCGAAATGAAATGTATTTAGAAAAGAGATGCATGTGAGAAATGTACCACAGGCAGCTATGCTAAGAACTATATCATACTGTTACAGGGACTGAGTACACAGAGTGGAGACATGTTGCCATAACTATACAAAGACAGAAAACTGTGAAACCCAAGCATCTTCTAAGCTCAGGTCCAATAAAGCATCAGGATTCGCATAAGCTTCACATTTCATCTTACTGTTCCTAGTTTTGGTAGAGAAGAAAGGGAAGGAAACTAATATCTGCTCCAGTCTACTGTGAACCAGGCACTATTCTGGGTATTCTTTGCACGCTTCCCAATCTCTGTGGTGCAAGATGCTGGGCTCTCAATATCCCCTTGTTAACTGATGGGGAAATGGGCTTAGAGAAGTCAAGTAGTTGCCCACAACTCAGCAGCTAATCAATGCTGGGTACGGCTGTCTGATGCTTCCCACTCAGACAATGGTCTTCAACAGCTATCCCCTCTCACAAATCAGAGGGAGTCTCACCTATAATCGGTCGCTAAGGATCCCTAGGCCACAAGACAGTTACTCTCAAAAGGGATGGAGGAGGAACCCCTATGGTAACAGCTCCTCAGGAGATGCTGATACCACCTGGCCCCCGGCTCCCCGCCTAGAACCCAGTCCTCACTTTACCGATCTTGCCCAGATAGCCAAGGATCTTCATGAAAATTGAGGTACAGGGTAAAGTTGCACAGTGGCAGTGAGGTCATTGACTCTCAGGTCCAAGACCCTTCCTACTCTTCCACCCACATTCTGAACATTCGTTTACTGCCAAAGCAAGGTTCTGGTTCAGAATCATTCAGAAAATAAATGTGTGTATACAAAGTACAAATATTACACAAACATATTATATAATATTCATTAAAAAGATAAACAGTATTACTTTATGCATGAAAGACCAAAGTGTGAATGAAAGCGTACGAATTATCCCTATTCTGCAAAACTTACCCATGTGATTGTTTAGTTTAACAACTACAAACAGTAAAAATAATTTAACACTGAAAATAGTGATGTTACACTTACCTTAGGCCATAGCAAGGCAGAGTGAAGAGCCTGAACAGTGCCAGGAACACTCTTAAAGGAAGCAGCGTGAACACATACAGAAACGCATCCAGGCACAGGAAGATCCCAAAAACCATGAGCTGGATTTTAAAAGGAGAGAAGAAAACAACACATAAATAAACATTCTTTAAATAATTGTAGATCAAAATGTAAAAAAGGAATTTTTGAACTTTGTGGGAAGTTCATTTCTTGTAACTTGTAACAAATTGATAGTCCTACTTGTGTATATGAGCCATATTTTAATGAAAAACCTTTTTCAAAGTGTAAATTTGTACTTCTTCTTCCAGAGCCTTTGGTTTACCACCCACAGAAGTCAATTACTCAAAAGACAAGTTGCCCTTGACCGTGGCTATGAAAGATCTGATTCGGCTTTCTGAGTACTTCCTCAAATTTTAAAGATATTGTAGACAACTTTTAGATAAAGCTTTTTAACTGTAACTTTAATCTTTATAAATTTGCTATTTCCTGTTTATCAGAGTGCTTCATGGATGGGAAGAATTGGAATATCCATTGAGTTAAAATATGTAAATTGTTACTAATTTTAACACAATTTCGTGTGTATTTGAACTTGCTATATTCAGAAGGCATTATTCTTAATTGGAAGAGTAACTGCTAAGGTTTGTATCTCTCTCCCTTTCTTGTATACTTCAATCCTTCCTATTTTTTGTAACATTATACACTTTTACCCATTAAATGTAGGACTATATTTCATAAAAGGAGGGTGTAGTCTTTTGATGGCGTGGAGAAGTTGCCACACCCAGGCTCCCAAACTCTGCAACTGTAAGAGCAGGGACTTCCGTATGTCTGACACACAAACAAGATATGCTGCACATGCCCTCACACATGACGCTCCATGTATCCTTAATCAATGAACTGCCTACACAAATGTAGGAAATAGTTAACAATCACACTGTTGCTGGTAGAACTGCATCCCCTCCCCACAAGTTCATATGTTGAAGTCCTGCCCTCAGTACCTCACAATGACTGCATTTAAAGATGGTTGTCTTGAAAGAGGTAGTTCAGTTAAAATGCATTCATGAGTAGGCCCTAATCCAGTATGACCAGTGTCCTTATTAGAAGAGGAAACATGGACACAGAGACCGACACAGGGTGGGTGACACAAAGACACAGGCCAAGGAGAGAAGCTTCAGAAGAAATGAACCTGTGACGCCTTGACCTTCAGGTCTGCAAACTGGAGCCAGGCAGTTGGTGGTACTTCGGTACAGCAGCCCTTGCAAACTATATCACACCATTAGAAAGGAGATTTTATCAATTTTTTGCAAGATGTCTCAAAAATATATTTCCCCACCTACTTATATACTTATATACACATACCTGTATGTATATATATGTGTGTGTGGATATATATATATTTATATCTTTTTAAAAAACAATTTAGACTTATGAACAACCAGGAAAGTGCAGTGTCAGTGCTCAGACTACCCTTTTCAGTCTCCCGACCACGAGTTGTCAGAGTCGGTCACCCACTGTGGCCAGCACAGCCAGGGTTCTGCGTGCTGCCTGTTTTTCACCCTTACCAAGGAGAGCTGCAACAGGCTGAGCGCCGTCTGTGTGTAGCTGTGGTCACTGTCATGATCCCGTCCCTGGTCACCGAGAAGCCTCTCCATTTCAGTGTGCATGTGTAAGGAAGCAGCACGCTGGGAAGGAGTCAGCAGGTGTCTTTCTGATGACCTGACACTGGGGATGGACGCATTACTCATTCACCCAACATCCACTAAGCTGTTCACCGGACCAAGCCCATGCTCAGCCCAGCTGCACAAAGCCAGGCAGGACCACGGGAGGGGGCTCCTGCCCTCAGTAAGCTTACTCAAGTTTCAGCAGAGACGCCAGCATGTGGGTAACAGACAGGGACGTGGTAACTGCCGCGGCAGAACTGCGGATGCAGGGAACAGCGGAGCCCTGGGGAGAAGATAGCCAGCCCAACTTGGGGAGACTCAGAAAAAGCCCCATATCAGAGGAGACCCTTTTAACATCTGAGAAGATGAAGAACAACTGCCACATGGAGAGGGTGGACTGGATAGGAGGAGGAGGTGTGGGAGGTGGGGAGATGGGGAAGGAAGCTTGCCAGTCTCGGGAGGGAGCATGAGCAAGAGCACAGAGAAAGTAATGAAGACGACAACCTTTTCTTGCAGAAAAAAAGTATAATCACCTTTCTTTGGCTTCGAGCAGTGGTTCTCAACCTTCCTAGTGCTGTGACCCTTTAATACAGTTCCTCATGTTGTGGTGACTCCCAGCCATAAAATTATTTCTGTTGCTACTTCATAACTGTAATTTTGCTACTGTTATGAATCGTCATGTAAATATCTGATATGCAGGATGTATTTTCATTGTTACAAATTGAACATAATTAAAGCATAGTGATTAATCACAAAAACAATATGTAATTATATATGTGTTTTTCCAATGGTCTTAGGTGACCCCTGTGAAAGGGTCGTTCGACCCCCAAAGGGTCGTGACCCACAGGTTGAGAACCGCTGGCTTAGAGGAATTTGCATTAGTATTGTTTATGGTAAACAACAGTAACTAAAGTCTAAGGGGCCTTCCCTTCACATATGAAACCAGCCCAATAAACTCCGTGAGCCAGCAATCATCATCTCATACTGTGCTGACCTTGTAACTGGGAGCTGTCAATACCATAGATACCACATTAAAATGGAAGGGAAATGGTGGCTGAGACCTAAGAAACTGCAGCTGGGTGGAAAGAAACCATCCTTGGATGTTGGAATACACAGTACACAACCCATAGAAACTCCTTTCAGGGTTTATAAAAGCAGAGAAGTGCCCCAACTACTGTGCCTGTTGTTCGAATGTTACCCTTTCTCATAGGTACAGCATCTTCGAAATTCTTTACAAATGAAAATAAGATCATTTCCTAAAAAAGTAAACAAGACACAACCCTGAAAACATTCATCCTTCCTTGTAGGTCAGAAAGCCTGTGCTGGTGTGGCCCGAGTCTGGCACCCAGCGAGATGTTGAACCAGCATCTCTAAATTACATGGACCCAGGACTTGGAAGGGGCTGTACAAAGCATGTCTCCTATGCTGTGGCCCTCCAGGCAGGAGTAAGTGCTCCCGCCTCCCTCCTCCCAACAGCTCTGAGTGGTTACTGTCGCCCCTACCTAACACCTAACACCGAGGAAGCCCCAGCTCTGGAGGCGGGACGCCTGCCCACGCTCGCTCTCACCCACTATTTCACCAGGCATAGGGGAGACTGTCATTGTCTTTGTGCTAACTCATCTGTTTCCAGTTTGCCTAGTGTCATAAAAAATAGGCATTTAATGAATCAAACTTACAAAAGGCATGAAACTGCACACATTTCTATTTACAGCTAGCTTTGAAAAGCTGTTAAGAATTAAAAGCTCCGAGTATCTATTACTATTGGGAATAATGTGTACTTCCATACCTTTGGGTCATTTGTGTGGCATCTTGAGAAAACAGGCAATCACTATTTCATTTTATTTGAACCAAATAACCATAAAGAATTCAAGCAGTCTTAAGTAATATCTAAAGAAAATTCCCCTGAAATACACGAGGTGTGACAAGAAAGTAATACAACAGTGTCATATGTCACCCTGTTTCCCTTTTGATAAACACAAAAATCTCTTGTCTTCCTTTAAGTGCCCCTTGAAGTTTCAAAGTAAATGCCAGGTGTAGCTAAAGTCAAAGCAGCACAATGCTTGTGGAATATGCTTCCTTATATCACAGCGAAAACCTGCTCTATTGGTTGACAGCCAGGCCTTGTCCCTCTCTGGTCCCACCTCCCTACTTCCGCTTCCTCTGGTGCTGCCACCACCCCCACCTCACCTAGTAAATGTGATCTCTCCCTTGACAGTTATCTCACTTTTATGGGGAGGCCATAAAATAAATATCTCCTCTGTTTAGACTGACCATGATATAAATAACAGAAAGCAGAAAACCAAGATACGGCAAAGAACTACAGCAAAAGGAAAATGCCTCAACCAGAAATCACACGCTGGAGTTTTTGGCTTTTTCCACTTTCCTGGGGACGGAAGACTCATTCTTTGGTTTGCTCCTCCTTTTTTCTCTGTAGCAAACACTCAGTGTGCAGCCCTAATGTGGCAGAGACCGACATATGTTCACTGTTTTAAGAAGAGCAAACAGTCTTACTAAGAAGCTCAACACCCAAAGAAGAGGATTTAATTGCTGACCACAACTTAGTCATTAATACACTTTACACTGCAAGTCACTACACACACACACACACACACACTCAAACACCCAAAAGAAAACTTTCGCTAAAATAATACTTTTACTCCATGAAATACAGATGAGTATTTTCTACTTCCTTTTAAAAAAACAATGCTGGTCTCATTAAACTCATGACCCACCAAAGGGTGAGCAGTCCTGTCTGAAAAGAGGTTCCAGGACGCGCAGGCGTGATGGAATTCAGCTCCCTCCCTGGCGGCCACACGGCAGTGAAAACAGTCCCAAGTGGCGCCGAGGAGCTTCGCAGAAGCATCTGCACTGGCAACACTGCAAAGGCCTTTGTACAAAAATGCATGAAAAACAGGGGTTTACAAATTGCAGCGATTCAAATTAAAATCTGTGCTCAAAGTTTTATAAGAATTTACATGAAAAAATAATTATTTCAAAATAACCTTCTGCTTAATTAATAAGGCAGTTCTTTTTTGTTTGTTTGCTTGTGTTTTTTTGGTTAATCCTCAACTGAGGATACTTTCCCATTGATTTTTTTAGAGAGAGGGAAAGACAGAGAGAAACACTGATGTGAGAGAAACCCATCGATTGGTTGCCTCCTGCATGAGCCCCTATCCCTGGCCCGGGCCGGGGAGGAGCCTGCAACCAAGGTATGTGCCTTTGACCAGAATCAAACCCGAGACCCTTTGGTCCACAGGCCGACACTTTATTTACTGAGCCAAACCAGCTAGGGCAATAAGGTAGTTCTTGAGAGTCTTCTTTGGAATCAACATTAATAAAAGAGAAAAATGGTAATTGGCGTACGACGATACCCTTTTCATTGGCTAAACAGGGCTATATGCAAATTAACTGCCAACTATGATTGGCAGTTAACTGCCAACAAGATGGAGGTTAATTTGCATATGTAGGCACAATGCAGGGAGGCGAAAGGGAAAGCAGGAAGAAGCCCCCTGCCACTGACAGTGATCGGAAACCCAGGGGGGAGCTAAGAGCTGGGGGGCAGGGCAAAGGCGGCACTGGGGCCGCCTTTGCCCTGCCCCCCAGCCATGATCGGAGAATCAGGCGCCTTTGCCACCCTGGCCAGTGATAGCAGGAAGTAGGGGTGGAGCCAGCGATGGGAGCTGGGCACGGTCGAAGCTGGCAGTCCCGGGAGCTAGGGGTCCCTTGCCTGGGCCTAAAGTGGAGCCCACGATCGCGGGGCCGCTGCAGCTGTGGGTCCCCGCTGCCCGAGCCGGACGCCTCAGCCAGAGGCGTTAGGCCTGGGCAGGGGCGGAGCCTGCAACCGCGGGGAGCTGGGGGTCCCCTGCCCAGGCCTGACACCTCTGCCGGAGGCCTCAGGCCTGGTCAAGGGGCCGATCCGGTGATTGGTGATCGGAGGGTGATGAGGGTCAACTCCTCTGGCCGAGGCATCAGGCCTGGACGGGGGGCGGAGCCGGGGATTGGGGGGATATGATGGTCCCCTTGCCCAGGCCTGAAGCCTGGGTCAGAGGCGTCAGGCTTGGGCGGGGGGTGGAGCAAGTGATCAGAGGGAGATGGGGGTCCCCTGCCCAGGCATGATTCCTGGGCCAGAGGCCTCAGGCCTGGGCGGGGGCCAGAGCCAGTGATCGGGGGGAGATGGGGGTCCCCTGTCCAAGCCTGACACCTCTGGCGGAGGCGTCAGGCCAGGGCAAGGGGCCGATCAGGTGATCGGAGGGTGATGGGGGTCTACGCCTCTGGCCGAGGCATCAGGCCTGGGCAAGGGGCAGAGCCAGCAATCGGAGGGGTCTGGGGGTCCCCTGCCCAGGCCTGATGCCTGGGCCAGAGGCGTCAGGCTTGGGCAGGGGGCAGAACCAGTGATGGGGGGAAATGAGGGTCCCCTGCCCAGCCCTGACACCTCTGTCAGAGGCGTCAGGCCTGGGCAAGCGGCCGATCCTGCGATTGGAGGGTGATGGGGGTCAACGCCTGAGGGCTCCCAGTATGTGAGAGGGGGCAGGCTGGGCTGAGGGACACTCCCCCCTCCCTCCACCCAGTGCACGAATTTCGTGCACCGGGCCCCTAGTAAAAATATAAAAGTGAAACGAAGGGCAGAAATGGTCACTGGCCTTTCTGTGCCACAGGAGACACTGTCTGGAAGGACTTTAGAAGCCTTCTACGGGTAGCGGGCACCAGAGTACCAGGCACTGTGTGTGGGCTGTGTGCACGGCCCCACCTTCACTCTGCAGACTCGAGAGCCTGCCCGAGTTCATGAACAGAAGAGGCAGGGCCAGACTTCAGTGGGTCTGCAGAAAGCTTGGCTTTGAAAACTGAAGCACTTTCCTAGTAATGACACCTGTCACTCTTCCTTCCAGCCTCAACCTTGCCACTGGATTTGACACCTTATATATTTAAAAAAACAGCAATGTTAAGAAAAGCACAAAATGCCAATAATCCTATAACCCTGGAAGTCAATGGAAAACCCAGTTCTAGGGAAAATTTCCATAACCAGCTCTTACTACATTCACTTTGAACATCCTACTATTGCTTTTCATCATTTGACCAGTACTAGGCTCCAAAGAAATAAGTAAACGAACAGCCTCTCTCTGTGGAGAACAGAGCAAGGCTTACCTTTTAAAACATCTATGTTTACCTTTCGGACAAAAATGTCTTTAACACCCTTTGAAATTTCAAAATAAATGAAGTGTTATATCTAAAAGTAAGACAGCACAACGATTCTGAAATAGGCCTCTTGGAATCTGACAAACCACCTCCTGGCGATTCTGAAGACCATCTTGCCACTATGACCCCAGCTGCCACCGGCTAGTGGAGGACACACCAGCCGAGGACGCTCCCCGGCTGGTCTGGAGTGTCAGTTGGCAAGAAGCAGCAAAGCGGGAAGGGGCATTTCCCACCCTCCCCCTGGTCTCACTTTCTGTAAAGCTCAGTTCTACGATGGGAGGATGAAAGGCCACCAGAAAGGACACCTTCCCCAGGGAATGCACAAGCCAGTGAGCTGGACAAGACCAGTGGTCAGAGCCTGATGAATGGTGTGCCCTAGCAGCACTGGCCAAGAGAGCAGGTCTGTGTGGGGTGTGGTGTGAGTGGAGGGTGGCACGGGGACTGTGCACGCAGGGAAGGGGAATGGAGTTAGCAAAGATCTCCCACAGAGGAGATAAGATGGCACTGGATTCTGCCAGGTCAGTACGGAGGAACAGGCTTCCCAACAAAGAGAAGAGTGTGCACAGGTGCAATGTGAGTGGGTGGCTGTGTGGCCAGAAGGTAATCCTTATACAAGAGGGATAGAAGTCACCTTCAGTTAATTACTAAGGAGCGCCACTCTTTGCTCTACGTTCCAGAAGTCCTCAACAAGCCCACATGCAAGGATTCATGATTAGAAGAATGTGAAGGAGAATGAGTGATCAATAAGAAAGTTTACAAGTGACTGACTTTGAAAGCAATGATGGCAGATTCAAGGCTGTCCCTATAATAAAACAGTTTTAATCACCTGAATTAAAAAATTCATGTCCCCAGGAAGTTTATACTCTAGGCCAGCGGTTCTCAACCTGTAGGTCGCAACCCCTTTGAGGGTCGAACGACCCTTTCAGAGGAGTCGCCTAAGACCATCGGAAAACACATATATAATTACATATTGTTTTTGTGATTAATCACTATGCTTTAATTATGTTCAATTTGTAACAATGAAATTGGGGGTCACCACAACATGAGGAACTGTATTAAAGGGTTGCGGCATTAGGAAGGTTGAGAACCACTGCTCTAGGCGATGATGAACAAAGGGATTACCTCGAACCAGGTACTTTTATGATAGGCCAGGTTACAAAAACATATGTAACCATGGAAAACAAAGTAATGTTGATAAAAGACTTGACAATAATTACAACTTATATCTGACATATATTTAACACAAAAAATCAATTTAAGATGTTAATATGTGGAAAACTATTATGAGGCCAAAAAACTACTTTTCCTCCCACCTTCTAAGTTGTTCTGGCTGATTCAAACTGACAGAGGCAGATTAACAGGAGAAAATGTACGTTCATCACCAATGTAGATGCTGGGAGGAGGGGCGCTTCGCAGGATATGAGACCTGAAACGGACTGGGAAGTTCAGGTTTAGAGGCCACTATGGACAAAGGAGAAAGGGAGCAGAAGCCTGAGATTTCAAAGGAAACAAGCATTTTACAGGTAGCTGAGGAAGAGTGGGACACACGTGCTGGGCAAATTCTTGCTAGGCAACCCAGAAACAATGGGGGTAGAGGGGATGTCTATCTACCAGGCCCCTGCCTGCAGCCTTCCTACCTACTGCTAAGGTGACGGTGTTGCGATTTCCTTCCTGGAACAGGCCTTTTCATCTGAATCTCTTAGGCAGGAAAGGAGAAAGGCCACAGGTTCTTTCTGAGTCTTCTGTTTTTGAATAATCAGCTTAAAACCAATATCCCAAAAGGGACAATTTTGGGGTGGCAAAATTCTGGTCCCCTTCAGTATGCACATGAAAGGTCCTGAGATTTTCTTGCTTCTCTTAATTCCAATCCACGTTTGAATACAGTTATTTTGTAAGCACTGCACCCACATTAATTTATTTAATCCTCTCAACAACCCTGGAGGCAAGGACCATTCCTTGGTGTGTGGCAGGGACAGGCAGAGCTGTGCGCTCCTGCTGAGAGGTTGGAGCGGGCAGGAGGCTGGCTGTGCTCTCGGGACCCCATGGCACGTCTGAGTCTCACTAAGGATGCGAGGTCTTTACTGTAGCTGCCACCACAGGCACAAGTCTCCTTTTCAGGGAGCAGTCAGCAAGGAGCATTAAGGCAGACTGAGTGCAAGCAGGAACAACAGCTAAGGACAATAACACAGTTTGAGTGACAGCTCACAATGGCCTGATACAGCAAATGGAGAGAGAGGAGAAGAGATTTAAGACTGTTTTCAAAGCTGAAGTGACAGAAGTAAGTTACTGATTCAAAAATATAAACATTGCCCCACAGTGCCAAGTTCACAAACTGTCCTTTAAACATATCAGTGAATGGGGTGGAAGTCATGGCTGGCCGGCCCTAGAACCATCTGATGAGTCCTATGTGCCCAGTAGGTAGCAGGGCCTACACGAGGCCAAGGAGGCCCTGGATGCCCCGAGCCACTCCCCCATCACCTTTAAACCCGTTTCTGGAGGGGGCTTCTGTGCTGCTGCCACTGGCCCTGTGCCCTGGCTGCAGGAATATGGAAGCGGCTGTCACCACCTCTACCAGCAGGGGGCGCCAAGCCTCCGAGGGGAAGGGAGGCCTACCAGACAAGGCAGTTGGGAGTGTGAGCTGGGCAGGTCCCCACCCTTTCCTGCTTCTCAGCAGCTGGGTGGCAGGACATCCGAGTCAGGGTGTGTAACAAAAGAGGGCCACACCATGAGAAGAACTTAGAAGGACGGTGCCCCCAAACGTGTTTTCATGAAATTAGAAACCGAGCAGGATGCCCAAGCATCTCTGCCACCAACGTGGGTCTGAGTACGCCCTTTATTCGTTTCACAAGGAAATCCAAGGGCTGTTTGCTGAACCAGGGTGAGACAATGGCCATGACTACACTTTCTTAACACATACCTCATGGTGAGAAACAACAAAAAGGCTTTATATGGCATTGTCATTAAATCCATTAGTTTGAAAGGAACTTTTACAATTATTTTTCCTAAATGTTATCTTCTCTGACCCTCAAACAAGCAGAACGAAGTTCCTTCACTTTTATGTAACATCGCTTTCTGGGGTCTCTCCACGCACCCCATTTCTCCTGTTTCTCATATGCAATCATCAGCCCTTCTGAGATGACTTAGTTCAACCTTCTAATTTTAGATGAAGTCAAAGCCAAAGGAGGTTCCAGGCTCGACTGGATCACTTGGCTATGCCCTGCAGACCTGAGATGAGAAGCGAAGGGTATTGAATCTTTACCACAAATACTCCCCTGTGTGACAGTAACCTTTCTCTCTTTCAATAATAATAATAGCCTATGCCTAAAAACAACAATATTCTATACCTACAGCAATACCTGTATCTTTAATCTGACAAACTTAAAGTTAAAAATAAAAATTCACTAGATTCTTAAGACAGCTAAATAGTTGCATTTAAAGACTAATTAGCTGAATTCAATTTTAAAAAATGTATTAAGTAGCTATAATATACAAAGCATAGTAGCAATAAGGGATTGCCAAAAAGCATAGAATTACAATGTAAAAAAAATTCAAAAATGTACTTTAATTTTAACTTTTATGACAGGCAAGGTTACATAAACACACATAACCACAGAAAATAAGTAATTCTGAGAAAAGGCTTCGTATTAATCACAACTACACCTGACATATAATTAACAGGAGGAATACATTTCTTAAAGGTAAATCAATCAATGGATTTTCATTTGAAGAAGGATATGCACGTGGTGAGATCTTGAGAGCTTCTCACTTCTTTTACTTCTAGTCCATGTTGAACACTGCGATACTAACTTCTCAGAAGCATAGCTCTGAGAGGTGGCTAATCCGATTACCACCCTCAATCGGTTCTCCTTTTGCTGGCAAAGCAGAGCACCTACTGTCCTTGCTCCCATGCAGCTGGGGACGAGTGTATAACTCAGCGTGGCCAGTAAGATACAAGCAGAAGGAAGTCTGCTGGGCACTTCTGGGAAAGCTTTTAATTCTTTACAAAAGGAACAGTCAGAGAGGGGACTGTCCATCTCTTCTTTCTGCTTATCATGCAGATGTGATGCCTGAGGCTGCAACGAGCAAGAGGACCAAAAGCCAATTTGCCAACGATGGCAAAATACTGGTAGAGGGATCAAAAAGATTTGGTCCATGCTGGCTTCATTAATCTACTGGACCAATTGAGAACTCCTTCCTTGAGACTTGCTAAAAAAAAAATCTTATTTATTTAAGCCACGGTTAGGTATCCTATTACATACATAGCTAACTGTTAGTATTCTGTTTTATACACAGCTCAAAGTACGCCAAAGAAATCTATTTTAGCCCTAACCGGTTTGGCTCAGTGGAAAGGGCGTCGGCCTGCGGACTCAAGGGTCCCAGGTTCGATTCCTGTCAAGGGCATGTACCTTGGTTGCGGGCACATCCCCAGTGGGGAGTGTGCAGGAGGCAGCTGACCGATGTTTCTCTCTCATCAATGTTTCTAACTCTCTCTCCCTCGCCCTTCCTCTCTGTAAAAAAAAAAAAAAAAAGAAAGAAAGAAACTTATTTTAACAGTCCTCCCAAAGCCAGTCTAAACTCCTTAGCTTCACCAGCCTGGATCCAGCCTGTCCTTCCAGTGTACCTGTCCTTTCCTGTGTGTACCTCACAGATTCCCCCCCTCCCCCACCCTCACCCCCCTGCCACACACACACACACACTCATAGGCCCTACAATGCACGAACAAATCTACCTTTTTTTCTCATCACCTTGCCAATTACCTTCACAAGTCCTTCCTCACTGTAAAAGTACCTGGAACATAGTAAGTATTCAAAACAAAGACCAGGAAAATAAACAAATAATTGAATAAGTGATCTATTATTTCTCTACATTAGCATTTATATATATGAGGCAATTTTAGAAAATACTGTGATTTTTTTTTTTTTTTTTTACCATTTGCTGCAATTTTAGATTCATACAGATGACAAAATTAGCCCTTGGACAAAAATCTGAGATTTCTTTACATTAGTAAACAGGTTCAGTAAGAGATATTGATCTTTCTCTTCTTTTGAAAGTACAAACGTTAGTTACATGTTTTATAGTACCATGCGTGCAACCCTTGTGGAAGCAAAGCGCTCTGTAATCAAGTGTCTCTCCCTCCAAAGGCTAGGAGAAAATGTCATAACGTTTACCGAAAACAAGAACAAAAATGAGTAAGGTGTTATGTATTAGAATAGACAATGCAACCACAAAGAAAACCTAATTTAGATTAACATGAATGTCTAGATATTCTCCCAGCTCTTATAAAGAAGGCCCGAGGTGAAACACTACTCATAGAAAATAAGGGCCACAGGGGTATCATTCATGGTTAGGAGAAATATTTAAGCCTGAAGTTAAACTGAAATCTACCTCCACTCTAGGTTTCCCTTAGTCTTAGAAGTGAAGAATGCCTTGAACTGAAATGTATGACTTCCTTTCCTGCATTTTAAACAATAAAGCTTCTAGAGTGTTGCTCTAAGAGACTAAATCAAATTTTCCCAAATAGGCCTAACACCAACACCCTCCTTCATGGGAAGCAGGGTTAGAAAGTTATGACAACTGTGCATGAACAGTATTAATTCAACTTTCCTGACATTCTACATTTTACATACATACAAATGAAACCAAAGTTTCACACACACACACAAAAAATACCCTTAGTATAGGCAATGTGCTCTAATGCTTCTATTCTTTTCTTAAAAAAAAAAAATCCATACATATGGGTGACCCATCAGTGGTTCTGTCATGGATTACAGTTTGAAAAACACTGATTTATACTTTAGTCTTATCAAGACCTGTAGGCATTTTCCCCAGAAGACAACCTAATACTCACAATAAAAAACATGAAACGCTTGTAAGTTTCTACGAGAAATCTACTAAAAAACTTGCTTGTTATTTCAATGTTACCAATAAAGAAGAGAGAATGATGTGTATTGAACTGCCTCTGATGAGGTGATAGAATTATAAAGGGATGCTGTCACTGCTCATTATTTGTGTCACAGGAGGGGTAAGACAGGGTCAGACAGACAGACACCTCCCCGCTCTGAAGCAGTCCCCTGGGTGTGTCCCTGGCCTGGCTGTGGCTACAGGCACATCCCTCTGTGTTCTCCCCAGAGAACGGAGTCCAGATCTGCTCCACCAGGTGGAAGAAAGCACTTCCCTGCAGAAAGCAGGTGGGTAAACTGTCTGTGGCTGGACAACGGGCCAACGTTGTCCTGACAAGAACATGGCCCCAGCAGACCCTCCCTCCAGCGGCCTCTGCAGTACGTCCACACATTTCCACCTCACAGCTTATTACTAGAGGAAAGAAGTGAGCTTTGAAAATCAAGTTTTTTAAAGTGTTCTAAGAAAGATCCAAGAATTAGTTTAATCTTTCTTTTTGCAAGCATAAGAAACATTATCCTCCACCCCTAAGAAAATCTTACATAAACTCCAATATACAGAACAAAGGCACTGCTGCAAGAGGAGGCTGCTGCAGAGCGCGCCCGCACACCCCTTCACCTCCCTTCTCATCCTCCAGGCCCTCGGCTCCCCTGGGGACCCTAGAACTCCCTAGAACAAATAAACCAAGCACATTCACTGATCCTGACCTAGGGTAACACAGAACTGCACTGTCATGTGTGTTCTCTCCCAAAATCTTTGCTGGATCCCTAGCTCTCCGATCTTCCCAACACGGAACTTCCTAAAACTTCAGCATGTGACATGCCACCAAGAACCTATGTGAAGCAACATTTCTCAAGTTGTCACTCTACGCCTGACTCATCCTTCTACCCAACTGATGGACAGTCATAAAAAAAAGAGCATCAGCCAAACCAGCTGATCCTCCCTTCTCACTGCCTACCACACCTCTTGCCATTATTATATGTGATAAAACAAAGCAACAACACTCTTCTAACAGCCACTGGAACAGATAATACGGTTCTAAGGAAGTGACTGAAATATTTTAAGTTGTATCTATATATATAAAAGCCTAATATGCAAAGTGTCCCCTCCGGAGTTCAACTTGAGACCTGGAGTTCGATCGCTCGCTACGATGTGTGCTGACCACCAGGGGGTGGTGTGGAATGAAGGAAGGCCCAGCCGGCAGCTGGCTGTCACTAGGGACCTTACCCGTGCACGAATTTCGTGCACTGGGCCTCTAGTGTTACTATAAAACTATGAAAACATGTTTTAATATAGCTAAAGCTAAATTATTTCTTCTTTCTTTCTAGCAAGAAATGTGGAAGTGCTCAGAGTCGCCAACTCTAGCAATGTAGAGGAGAGTAGCTTCCTGCCACATCTGACTGGTCTAGACAGACTGAGACACAATCGAGGGAACATGGTCTGTATAGACACGGAGCTGTTATAACTATGCCAACCTATGATGTGATATTCTCTGTGATGAAGGCAAAATGAACCACCTTTTTCTTGAAAAGACTATAATTTATGTTTTTAAATATGAAGGCTGTCTGAGAAACTAAAACCTTAAAGACGGCTGACGTTAAATAATTTATTATGCTGAATGGAAAAAAGAACTGTTTCTAATAAAACAAAATTGAAGAGAACTAACAGAATAAGTGGAGATTAATTCCTTGGAAAAGGTTATTTGGATGGGACACACATGGAAATAGGATAAGTTTACTAAGAAACAAAGTTAAGAATCATTGGATCTCACACTAAAAATATACTCTTTAAAGGCTCTTTCTTTATCTTACTCCCCCAATATATTTAATTATTTCCAAATATTTAAAAACTCAACTCAAACTGCTCACTATTTTTTTTTGTATGATTAGCACATTGACATAACTTTCAAAATGATGTCTGGTAATAGAAAAAAAAAGGTACCTTTTCCAATTCTCTTGGTATTCGCATACAAGTGTACACTCTTTCTCTTCTTTCTGTGTACTTGGCCTCATTATGTTCAAGGAAGTACCCTCTTGTTAGTTCAGCACTGAGGAACCTCAACAATGAAAGCTCTACAGGAAAAGAAAATGACACAAAACAAGAGAACAGTATTTATCAAGGAACTTATATGCTAGCTGGGGCCATAGGTAATACATATATAAAACAATGATGAAAGAATAAAACAAAGTCATCTATAATTCTGTGCCCAAAACTGAACTATACATAAATCATTAGCAAAGACTGCTGAGAAAACTGCTTCTCTGTGTGGTATAAACTGAAAATTCCACAGGAATACAGAAGAGACAATTACTATGAGCCAGAATAGTCTGAAAAGTGTTTTGCAAGAGCCCAGTCCTGTGTCTTATAGGTTACATAGAACTATGCAGGCAGGTAAGAGTACAGTCAAAATACACACACACACACACACACACACACACACACACATAGACACAGTAAATATGACATGGAGGTATATATATGTTTGTTTTTTTTAAAGGAAGTCAAGTCATCTAACAGGCATTGCTTCAGTCCAAGAACTATCCTGGGTGAACTACATGGATACTGGAGTAACCTCAGCTTCAGAGATCCTGCAAAAGTGTCCATTGATTGCTAGGTGAAGGCTTACACAGGATGCTACCCATGGTGCAGGGGAGGGAGAAGCTCCCCCTACCCCCAGGTTCTATCAGCTGGTCTAATGATCTAATAAACAGGAGGCAGATTAGTAAGAGAAAGTGACCAAATTCAATTACATACACATGTGTGGGAACCCCCGCATACATGAGAGGTTCAGAGACGAAAAGGGAAAATAGGGACTCCATGACATTCTGAGCTAGGGTTCAGGTTAGGCACCTTGGGGCTTCAGAAGGTAGCTGCCCGAGTTCAGTAATTATGAGTTTGCCCTGCCATGTACATAGGTAAAAAAGTTACTTCTGGTGGTAACTCTTATCATGGGCCAGGCCCCTAATTTAAATTCTTCTAGATCAGTGGTTCTCAACCTTCTGGCCCTTTAAATACAGTTCCTCATGTTGTGACCCAACCATAAAATTATTTTTGTTGCTACTTCATAACTGTAATGTTGCTACTGTTATGAATCATAATGTAAATATCTAATATGCAGGATGGTCTTAGGCGACCCCTGTGAAAGGGTCGTTGGACCGCCAAAGGGGTCGCGACCCACAGGTTGAGAACCACTGTTCTAGATATTTGGGTGGGGGTGGGGGTAGGGGTGGCAGAAGTTTCTATTGAGCCCACAGGATCTTGGTTGCCTTTAGCCCAGAATAATCCGCATACCACTGAGGGACATCTTGGGCTGGCTCGTACCAAACCCCTACAATAGTCAGTCATACCAAGCAGAACTTCAACCAGATCTGAAAGACCTCCCTTTCCTTGGCTCTTTCATTTGCCACCTGTTTCCTCTGTCCCTCCACAGCTAACACAGCCCAAGTCTTCTCGCCTCCGATGAGTGAGTCAGGCCAGGGGAGGCTGGGATTTCCCACTTGGCTACAGCTGACCGACTAGAGACAAGAAGCCAAGCTGGTAATGCTTGATCTCAGCTATTTCCAACCTGTCACACTCCCTCCCGGCCCGTCGCCTCCTGGACCTCTCAGCACCCGACTCCACGGACATTCCCACTCCTTCTCCTGGGGAGGCCCAACTCTCTGCCAGAACTCAGGATACCAAAGATTTCAAACTGCCCTCTCTGCTCTGAGCTGGCCTTCTGGTCCTCTCACCAAATGCAGTAGTGGTGTCCCCTCCCAAAAATTACAACTAGAGGAGGTGATTTCGTGTCTGTTTTTTCTAATTAAGGAGTTGCATCCTATATAAGGTCTGCATGCATTTATAGTAAAAAAAAAACCCTTGCAATGCCCCTAGGAAGACTCAGAGGCAGGCCTACTATGTCAACGGGCCTAAGACAGCTTACCTCCTCCAGCACAGGAACTGATGGCTAGTTCTTTAGGCATCAAGTCAGGTGGCTTGCTTATGTTTAGATGTTAATGCTCCCCACCCCCCCACCCCCAGGGATTATACATACACACACCACACACACACACACACACACACACACACACATTTCTTTAAATATTGGATTCATAATCTGTTTGAAGAGTTGGTGATACCATGAAAGGTAACTGCAGCCCAGCGCAGGATCCTCAGAGGCCCCGAGCATCAGACTCTCAGCATGCGTACAGCTGAAGCCATGGACAACCAGACATCCCATTAAAAGGCCCAGGTCCATGTGGAGGAAACTTTTGGTGAGGAACTTTCTAATCTGTTGTCGGCTGGCTAAAACCAGAACAAGATCTGCTGTCTGAAGGCGAGGATAAGAAAGGCTTCTGAGCTACGAACAAGAACAGCCAAAACTGGTGAAAGAGCAAAAATTATACCCACACTCCATTCGGTCAGATTTCCAATTAGAAAAAAAGACTGTCCTGATTGGCTCATATCGATAAGTACTGGGTGTTTCAAGTAAAAACCAAGAAGCAATGGGACACAGAGAACAGAAGAGACGGCACCTGCACACACTGTCCCAGGTGCCAGTGAGCTCTGAGTCATGGCACGGGAATCCAAGCAGCCTCTGCCCCGGACAGGTGTCCCCACTCCTCCCCGTGGCAGACTTTTCTGTCCTAAGGCTCTCTGGCGGCTCCTCCTCATCATCATCACCCTTAAGTGTTTGCTGGTGGGCGCTCCATTCACTACACCCAACATGAGTCCCAGTAACACGCTGGCCATCCTTTCAGGCTGGTTTTCTCTGATGTGTCCTCAGTTACCTTCTCTCTTTTTCTTTTCTTTTCCCCTATACATACGCTCCGGGGACAGTCTGAGGTTTTAACCATCATCTCAACCCTAAAGTCACCATTTCTTTAGCTCTGACTCCTGAGCCTGGACCCATGTTTCCAATCGGTCCTGGGCAACTCCACCTGGAAGTCCACACTCCTTTACCCTGCAAAACGGAGCCAGGACCCTCCCCACTACTCCCCTGCCTACAGCCCGACTTTAGCTCATGGCACCAGCAGGCAGTTCTACGCTAGAAGCTGACGATGCTTCGGCCTCTCTCCTCTCACCAAGCCCTGCTGATTCTTGCTCTGAAACACTGATCCCCTCCTTTCCACACTCCAGCTGTTGGTCCTCATCCTCTCTCTCCATGTTACTGCGAGAGCTTCCTAATGCGTGCCCATCTTCCCACCTACCCCGCTTCAGCCCTGACTTGGCCTAGCAGCGAGTCAGCAGGCTCACTCACCAGGGACAGCCTTCGCGCCTGTCTCTCTGGCTCTTCATTACCTCTAGGTAAGGTCCCACACCTCAGCGAGGACACCAGATCCCTTACAACTTGGCCCCTGGCTATCTTTTCAGCCGTGCCTCGCACCTGCGCACCCTGAATCTCTAGGTCACAAATCTCCAGTTACACCACTTTTCATTTCTTGAAAACATGTCAGTTGGCTCCCACTCTTCATTGGCCTGAGATTCCCTCCCAGTTTCCTACAGGTGAACAGGCACGGCCACGCCTGCTCTGTGAGGATGCTCCTGAGTCGCCAGGTGAACCATCCTACCCCACTCCGTGCCCAGGCCCCACCCTTGCCTGTGCTTCCCTGCACCCTATTACACTCATTTTCCTGTCTGGTTTTCTCCCTTACTTTTGCATCCTCGGGGCATAGCACATAATAGGTGCTCAACAAAGGCTTTGCTAAAATAACATGTAGATCAGAGAAGAGGAAGGCAAGCCACAGAGATGTGTGGCAGAGAACAGAAACAAAATTGGAAATCAGAAATGGCAAAGGCCGAGATACCAGATCCTCGAGAAGAGCGCTAGTGACCAAGACAGAGCTGTTCTGAGAAAGGGGTGGGGGTGGGGGACGGGGGGAAATAGGCAGGGAAAGCGTGGAAAGCTCCTGGTGCCTCTCTGGACACAGCAGCCATTGAAGATGAGGAGCTTCTCCTCTGTGTCTAAGTGACTGTCGAGGTGGCCTGACAGGTACCTGAACCTCCACCCCTAAAAGGGCAGTTGCCATGACGCTGTCACAGGCAGTGAGGGCCCTGGGGTGCGGCAGGCGAGACTGCATTATCCACAGGAGGTGCAGGGAGGGACGCTGGGAAGTCACCAGTATGTCAGCCACATTAAGGAGATATAGAAACGGGTTATCGCACAATGTTCAATCTAAAAAAGCAAATTACATTCAAAGACTGAGATAACTATACCCTTGTTCATTCAGAAATTCTCCTCCACATGATGTTTCCCCTGATGACAGCAGCTGCCTGAGCCTTTAGAAGCGTTTTGTTAGGATCCACCGGAACCACCAGGGGACCAAAGCCAGAGGAAGGGTCCTGGCGCCAGCTCTGGGCACACTTGTCCTGGGACCCTCCTCAAGCCTCAGAGCAGAAACCGAGGCTGAGAGCAGCTTATGCCTGCCACCTGCCTGCCTTCCACACCGGGGGGCTGAAGGGCTGAGAGAGGGTTTACGTGAAAGCATAAGAGAATCACAAAGCATGACACAATGTCTTGAACCACTTACTATTAATTTCACAAGATCTGTACATTAACCAATTCTAGCTGGTGGTTACCTAATGTTTACTGATGCTACTTCTGCAATCCTGTTTCCATGGATAAAAGGTAATCTGACAAACAAGTATATTGCACAACTGTATGACCTACGTAACTACTTTTCTGTAAAGCAGTTTTACAATATAAACCTATGAAAGTGTTTTCACTATATTATAAATAAATACGAAAACTGTTGTGTCAGGATTCCACCTCTAGAAATGCAAGAATTTTAGTTATAAACACCAATCTACATTCCACAAGGGGGAATTTTAAAGTAAGCCCTTAAAAATCAAATGATAAAAATATGTTTTGAGTGAAGAGCTCTCAAAATTATGAGACAGGTTCTATTGTGATGTCCATTTTGTACATGACGAAACCAAGGCACAGACAGGTTAAGGAAACCCCCAGCATCACACAGGAGTAAGTGGTGGAGCCAGAATTCAAAATCAGTCTATCCTTAAAGCGTGGGCTTTTTGGCACTGGATTCTTTCGACTATCGTTGTCTTAAGTGCTTTTGTAAACAGGCCATGGTGCTTTCTGGAAAACTGGGACGTCCTCCCTTTTCTGTACTCCTGTAGCTGTGGGTTTGCTTCTACGTTACACTGCTAACTTGCTGGCTCCTTGACAGCCTGGAGCTTTCTGAAACAGGTACCATGTATCTGAATCTCCCCAATATCCAGAACCCGGGCGGTTCTGAATCCAAGGGTAGTGTTTGTGTACAATTCACACCATACTAATGGGCTGCGGAATTGTTTTACAAGATACCTTTAAAGCAGTACTAATAAAAGAACTACGTTTCACAGGGCAAAATGTTCCAAAAGCTTTATCTCACTTCCTTCTCCCACCTTCCTGGAGAACTGGCCCCATTTAAGGATTAGGATCCTCCCTCTATGGCAAGAGACAGTTTATGAAGATCTTGCACATACTACCTCATAAAATCCTCACAGTTCTGAGAGCTGAAGAGGGCAGATAACGATGCTCACATTTTGTAAACCAAGAAACTGAGGCTCACAGAAACTGGTCCAAAGTCACTGAAAAGTTAAGGGGGAAGCTGGGAACAGAACCTAGGTCTTTGCATTGCAAGCCCAGTGAGCTCTCTACTCTGTACAATAATTGTCATCGGTCATCTGACAATCTTACGAGAGAAGATAACCTAGTACTACTCTGGCTTCAACCATCAGAAAGAGCCCTGTGTCTCATACCGAGGAAGGGGACTGTGTTAGCCCGCGTGCTGCGTTGTCAGCCCACGCCCACCTATCCCCCAGCCCTGGTCATATTTTACAGGATGCTACTTAATCTTCCGTATCAATGTAGCTCTGTTACAGTATTTCCGTGTTGTTTTGTTTTTTAGACGTTGTTAGCATTCTACAGGCTTGCCTGCACTCACCTGTCCTGTGCTCCTGGGTATAGCTGCCTGACCAATTACGTAGGAAGGCTGTTGTTCTTTTACCTGTGGGCACCACTCTTCAAGGTAGCCAGTGTACCTTTTTCCATACTGTGATGACATTTCACTGCTTCTGAGCAAAAGGGTCACTCGCATCTGTTGTACTCAACATCTGCCTTTATATTTTAAGAGCAAATTCTTTTCCAAAGTAAAATAATAAATGTTTATATTCTGAACACTAACAACTTTTTAGATGTCAACCAACTTTAGTTCATTTATCTAATTCTCACCATGAAGAAATACCATTCAGTAAGTCTCTTTAAAATAGAAGTATTTTACTATTTAATTGTAAAATATAAACAAGTGCTTCTACGTTAGAAGAAATAAGTTTTGTCCATTTGGAATATTTAATGTAAGGAAAATAATACCAATCATAAATCCATTTCAATTTGTCCAGAGTGTTTTTAATCAATATTCATCTCCTACCACAGAAATGCTCTATGATCTGGTATCTTTAATTGAGAAAAAGTATAGAAAACATTGCTTCTCCCTCTTGCCTAAAAGAAGTATTATCTTTTAGTTATCTACTGAGATAGATTGTTTTAGAAATAAGCCAGGATGGGAAAGTATTAATTAAAAGTAATGAGTAATCACATATATTTATATGTTCAGTAGTATGTCTAAATATATCTTTCTTAAAATAGAACTGGCCATTAAAAAATTGTAAAGTAATACTGGTTAACTGTTAGGAAAATATTATGAAACATACAACTTTCCATAGCCTTAAATAATGTAAAACTTAAATAAACTTTACTAAGATTACACTAAAATATTAAATGTAAGTTTATTACACAATATAGAGGCACACCCTTGAGTAAGGCAAACCAGGAATCAACACAACAGCAATTCTGCCTTCTGAAGTCAAATGCTGTAAAGACACCGTTCGAGTTTTAAGACCCTCTAACTGTTTATATTGTGGGAAGAAAGAGGCAGAAAATTTGTAATATCATTATTCTGACATTCAATGCTATATAGTCTTTCCAAAGACCTCTTTCATGCAAGCATTCCCCAAATTGGGCCACAAATGAGCTGCGAGGGCTAAGTTACACATTTAAAAAAGCCAAGATATTGACCTGGTCAAAGACCAAAATGAAAAACTTCTCACTGCTTGTTTAGTTTACACGTACTAGTTAGGGAAAGCAAGAGAGAGTTTTAAAGCAGAGCCTAGTTTGTCAGGAGAAGTTAATTTTACCTTATCTGTATCAGGGTTGTGGTTACTCCAAGTAATTTCCCAGCCAGTTTTATAGTTACTCTCATTTTTCTTTGTAAATGAGAAACCAAGCATTGATTCTGGAGCATAATTTCAGAATCATAGCCTTTAATCATCCATTAGGGTGAGTCTGGGGCCACAGAGATACTATGTAAGATATTCTATGGAGGATGAGGACCGGTTAAATGAAATTATATTTTAATAAAAATGTTATTTATAAGAAAAGCTTAAGTTTTTAATTACACAAAATATAAGGCACAGGAAATATGAACAGTAAAAATCTCTGTCCCACTTGAAATCTTTCGTGGGAGTTGCTAAAAAAGATCAATTGGTTTTCTGGGTTTGAATCTTTTTTCCTGCCTAGAGGTCTATATTGGGTAAAGGCAGAGAAGAGAAGCAAAACAGATGGTAACAAGCTTAAGCAGAAGTGAAGTCACCATTTAAAAAGGGAAAGAATGGCCCCACAGTACTATTACAATCAGAAACAATACTGCCTACCCACCCCTTACTTCAGACTCTTGTTTTATAAGTAATACCCACCCCTACACAAACTCCAACACCTGCATCCTACAGGTACTGTTTCATCCTCACCAGCAGGTGTTATACTTATTTTACACCATGTCTTCTACTGTTAAGTCTCCATGGTCACTGCAGCCAACTGAGATACTTCAGATACTGTTTAGCCGTGACGTTATGAAACACGGCCAAATGCATTAGGCAAGCCTAGAGTCTACAAGGCAATTCAACAACAGAACTGAGCCAAGAACAGATTGCCTAATTCTGAGTCCAAGGTTGACTTGCTAGACCTAGATTCCTAAGTGCGAATATGGCCATGCAGAAACTCTCCCATTTAGAACTTTTACAGATGAGTCAAGTGGGGAACAAGCACAAAAACATGGTAAAATGTATTTACAGCTGGTCTTACATCAAAAAGGACAACAGTAAAGTTCTAGGACCATAAAAAAATGTCCCCTCTTCATTTCTAACAGTTATCTGTATAACTATATTAACAGTCTACTTGTTACAACCATGCTGGTGATAGAACCTGCCTCATGTTTTGTAACATTCGCACTAAGGAGGTCTTGTCCCTATCAAGTAGGAAAAGGATCATTAGTCATATTTTCACTTGTATATTACTTCCTCTTTTTGTCATTCAATGAGGCAGTTAAATGTTTTTCAAAAAGGACAACAGCAGTTGGCATTCTTTTTAAGAGAGGAAGAAAAGAAGGCAGATGAGATGAATCTGCAGTTCCTGGTGACCACTATACCCAGAGCCCAAGACCGGCGACCACTAAAGGCCATGTGGAATACCCAATGATCACTCTGAGAGCATGAAAACAGGAATGAGGAGAGGATAGCAACTTCTAACTACGTTAGGGTATAAGTATTAGTTAAGGTGTAAGTTTCAGTCCAATGCTAGGCAACACATAAGCTAAAAAGGAAGTTCAGAGAACCAAGTGATTAAGAGAGCTTGAAAAGACAAACAAAAGCAAAGCATAGGCTTAATGTGGGTACACGTGCAGGTATATACATACAGCAGTGTATACACCATAATAGTCACATTTATCTTCTATACACATACATTAATAAGGACAGGTATTTTCAAAAAGTGACTATCAAACACCATGTTTTGCATTATTTCCCTCTGACAGGGGGTGGTCTGGATAAGCACCTAATCTGTATATTCATTTATGGAGCCCTAGGGTCTTAGGACAGGCCAACGAACATCTTCATTTATAAGAGCCCTAATTCCTTGGGAGAAAGGCAAAAGGGGACTTCGCAACTCACTGGTGGTCAGGTCCCCAAGACACCAAAGGAAAGACAAAGGCTGCTCTAGTTTGGGGAGAGGGCACTAGGGAATCAGAGGCAGCACCAGAACATAAAAAATAACTAAGCAACACCGTCCGCGCAAGCCCCTCGGCTGGGAAGACTGCTGATTCTGGGAGAAATGCTTCTCACAGGAGCTAAGAGGTGCCGTTCAAAGGCTGAGCGGCCCAAGCCAGCCCCTCGGGCAGTTTTCTAATTCTGGACAGAAGACAAGGAAAGGTTACCCAGCAGCGGAAGGGAGCAATGCTGGAGGGTCAGGGTGAATGCAGAGGCCGCTTGCAGCCTGGGCGTTTAAGGGTGCTGGAAGAATTCTAATCTCCAGGGGGGATGTCTCCAACCAATGTGGCACCTGAGTTAGAGGGTGGGCACCTGCAGTAGCAAGAGCTGTGTGACGGGCAAAGCAAAGACAAACATGGGAGGAAGAATAGGGGCCCACGGGGAGGCCCAGAGGGACCAGCACTGGCTGGTGACTCCAGCTGAAAAATTCCTGGGGTTCTCACCTAAGTCCCGATCCCCAAGTGCTGCCACTGTCATCTCTCCTCACACACAAGTCAGGGAGTTGGGGAAACAAGGATCACCCACCGACTAAAGCTGAGCCTGTTCCCTGATAACGACTTTTTTGCAACTATGGGTTAAAAGCCCAGCTTCAAACATGTTAAGGAAACCCTGCTCAGTAACCCATGTTAATGAAGAATGGGTGTGTGGTGTGATGAAGTCTATGAAAGTCCATGGGCACCCAGACCCATCCAGCAAGGGCCAGGCAAGGGGTATTAGGGGTTCCCCCAAGGGCCCAACATCTGGCTCATCAAAAGGTTCCTGACAACTCCAATTTCTGTGCATGCAAAGAAACAACAATAAAAAAAAAAAAAAGGCTTTTATAATATTGGCTTTCCTGAAACTCAGAAATATTTCAAAGAAATTATAGTGACACCTGGCTAATTTATTTCTATTTGCATCAGAGTGCTTTCTTTTTTAAATTTATTGATTGATTGATTGATTGAGAGAGAGAGAGAGAGAGACAGAAACATCCATTTGTTGTTTCACTTATTTTATGCTTCATTGGTCGATTCTTCTATGTGCCCTGACCCGGGCTCGAACTTGCAACCTTGGCATATAGGGGTGAGGCTCTAACCAAATGAGTATCCAGGGCCCAGAGTACTTTTTAATAGTCAAGTCTAAGTAAGTAAACAGACAGCTGAGAGATTTAATACTTTGTCTTACTTAGACCCTGCCAATTCAGAGAGTACTCTTGCAAGCAAATGTTTGACTGACGACTAAACCAAATAGAGTTGAGAACTTTTAAGTGGTTAACTGAAAAAAAAAAAACTGAACAGGGTACAGTCTGTACTTAATTTTTCAAAGATATGGACCTCTTCAAAATCTAACCTATGTCCCCTGTCAATTAGCAAATCCATCAGGGTCTCACCTGATCAGCCTCCATTTTCAATACCCCCCTACAATCAATGCGTAAGCCTTATGACTTAAACATTTATGTGTATGAACTGCAGAAAATAACGGCTAATAAAGCCCTTATTGTGCACCAGAAGCTATTTTTTGTGGGGGAAGAAATTTAACAAAGTTCTGGTTTGGTTGCTGTTCAAAACTCAGACTTATGTAAGAATTACTAGGTTGTGAACCCTCTACATTCAATGAAACATACATCTCAAAACCTTTTGTTTTTTTTTTTTCCTTTTAAGACTACTTACTATGCAACAGCAACATCCATGCAAAGGCAATTTTTAAAAACATGCTTTGAAAAGCAAAATAAAACCCGACAGCTGCAAGAAATAACAACAATATGCTTAAATCCCGTCATTGACAGCAGGGTTCGCAAGTGCATCTTTGCAGCCATTTTTTTTTTTTTTTTTTTTAAGCGGCATAAGTTTCTGTTTGGGAAAAGTTCACAGGTTACATTTTGAAGAGCGCTCACTATTTCGGTTCCGGCAACAGTAGCGAACTTCACGGTCAGGGCCACGGGGCTAGAGGCGGCTGCGGAGGGCGCGGCGCGGGGCGCGCTAACAGGTTTCTGGGGCTCAAGTTCGCTCAAATGCACAACAAAAGTCACCTTGGCGGCGGGAGCCTGACAGCTGCCCGGAGCCCGGCAGCCGGAGCTCCCGGGACCCGGAGATGCTCGCCGACCTGCCGCGCTCGGACCCGGGTCTCACTGGAGGAGCGCAGGGCGGTGGCCCCCGCGCCCACACACCTGCCGGGCTCGCTGCGGACCCGCCCGGGAGCTGTCAGCCGCCCCGGGAGCCTCGGCCCCGCGCCCCCCGCCCCGGGGGCCCCGCCCCGCGCCCCCGCCGCGGCCTAGCGCCGCCCGCCCGCCGCCCGCTCACCTGCGCGGCCGCGGCGCCGTTCCCGCCGCCGGTCGCTTTCGTAGAAGCCCAGCGTCTCCGTGCGCTGCGGCGCCGCCGGGGGCCCGTGCCCGCCGCCCGGCTGCTCCGCCGTCCCGCCGCCGTCCCGCTCGGGGCCGTCCGCGCCGCCACGGCCGCCCGCTGCCGGCACCGCGTCGCCGACGCCCGCCATGTTCCGCGCGCACACCAGCCCCGCCGCCTCCCGCCAGGAGCCCGCCCGGCCGCCGCCTCCGCCCCCGGCCGGCCCCCTCGCCGCCTCGCCCCGCCCCTCGCCGGAGCCCGGGCCGCCGCCGCCGCTGCCCTCCGCCGCCCGCCGGCCGGCGCGCTCCAGTGGCGTCAGCGGCGCTGGCGAGGCCGCCGCCGCCGCCAGGGCGGCCGCCATCTTCTTCCGGACGTCGGCGTGGCGCGCGGGCTCCATGGCGCCGGGCCGCGCGGCCGGGGACGCCGGGCGCCGGCGGGGCTCGGGGCCGGGGCCCGGCGGGGGCGGACCGGGAGCGGCGGCGGCGGGCGGGAGGTCGGCGGGGCAGCCCCGGGGGGGCGGCCGCGGCGCGCGCTGCCCGCCGTCTGCGAGCTGCGCGTCCGGCCGCCCGGAGCCCCTTCTGCCGGCGCGGTGCCCGGGGTGCGACGGCGCCGCCCGCCCCGTCTGGGCACCGGCCGCGCGGCCGTGGTGGCGGGGGCCGGACTCGGCATCCCCGACCCCCGCCAAGCCCGGCCCCCTGTGTCCGCTATTCGGGCTCCCGCTCGGCTGCATGACGGTCGCCCGTCACATTCCCTGGCCTCTGGGTTTCCGTGGACAGTTTCCAAAGCACTTGGGCAGGAAGGCTCTTGGGGAGGCTGCCCAACAGGTGCGGGGGGGGGGGGGGGTGCGGAGGGGAGCGACGGGCTTCGGGACTGGGCCCAAGAAGCGGGGTGCTTTGTGCTTTTCGCGCGCCGGGGTTAGGAGACGGCTCTAGGCTGTCCTCCGGGTTAGGATAGGGCTCTAGGCTGTCCCCTAGGTGTCCCCCGGGTTAGGATAGGGCTCTAGGCTGTCCCCTAGGTGTCCCTCGGGTTAGGAGACGGCTCTAGGCTGTCCCCCAGGTGTCCCTCGGGTTAGGATAGGGCTCTAGGCTGTCCCCCAGGTGTCCCTCGGGTTAGGATAGGGCTCTAGGCTGTCCCCTAGGTGTCCCCCGGGTTAGGATAGGGCTTTAGGCTGTCCCCTAGGCTGTCCCCCGGGTTAGGAGACGGCTCTAGGCTGTCCCCTAGGCTGTCCTCCGGGTTAGGAGACGGCTCTAGGCTGTCCCCCAGGTGTCCCTCGGGTTAGGATAGGACTCTAGGCTGTCCCCTAGGTGTCCCCCGGGTTAGGAGACGGCTCTAGGCTGTGTCCTAGGCTGTCCTCCGGGGTAGGATAGGGCTCTAGGCTGTCCCCTAGGTGTCCCCCGGGTTAGGATAGGGCTCTAGGCTGTCCTCGGGGTTAGGAGACGGCTCTAGGCTGTCCCCTAGGTGTCCTCTGGGTTAGGATAGGGCGCTTGGCCGCCGCGCCCTCGCTCCATCACCTGCTTTCCTGGGGCGCACCGCCCCTTGCAGCTGTGGCAGGTGATGGGCACCCAGCGCGGGGTCAGCCCACCTGCCACTGGTGTCTCGGGAGTGAAGGTGATCGGAAAGGGGCCGGGGACCTTTGCCACCCGCTTCCCACGTGGTTGCTGCGCGCTCCCAGGAGGGGGACGGTGGTGGGTCAGTGTCCCGCATGCCAACTCCAGAATCCACCTGTGTCCCGTTTGACTAGGAAAAGGAGAAGGAATTCCTGCCCGCACATTCAGCTGTCAAAACTCCCCTAGACCCACACTTGAGAACCACATGAAAAGGGCCTGCGTAGAGCAAAACCGGAGTTCCTGTTGATTCAACAAAAGACCGAGAGGGTAGTTGACACTAGTGAGTACCTGGCTGCAAGCTCAGGGCAAGTTGAGGACAGAGTGAGTGGCTGCCTTCTGGGCAGCGTCCTGGGGGCAGCACCCTGAGCGCTGACCGCTGCGCCGAGGGACCAAGATGGACTAAGCCCTCCAGCTGGGAACTGACCCTCAGTCCTCCCGAGGGAGGGAGGAACGGTTCACAGGATTACATTTGTAAACCCTCCTGTGACTATCCTCCATTGCATTCTCTGCCTTATACTTGGTCAAAACTGAACCTTAATCCATCAAAAACAAACGTTTTGGTCGAGTCCTCAATTATTTTGAAAATCAAAGGTTCTGAAAACTTGATGGCCCCTAAGGTTACTTACAGCTCGAATTCTATTATTCTCTGATCTTTTGTAGTATAAAACCTAGCCCATCCCTATGTATTGATTGTCAGGAAGAAAATCGGGGTTTATCGCTCATGTATGTCAGTTCCCATTTACTGTCTCACCATGCTTATTGGCTTATTGCCTTTAACTCAGAGGGGGGCAGAGGGGGGAAAAATCTGAATTTTTGTTTATTTCGGCATCCAGTTGTAGGAGTGATTGTCTCTCATTTTCTATGTATGTCAGGCCTGAGGAAAGACATTGTGTACCAAAGGCTGTGTCTATCCTTTTTTGTTTTTAATATATCTATATTGATTTCAGAAGGAGAGAGAGAAAGAGAGAAACATCAATGATGAGAGCATCATTGATCAGCTGCCTCCTGCATGCCCCCTACTGGGGATCCAGCCCAAACCAGAAGGCATGTGCCCTTGACCAGAAATGACCCCAAACCCTTTCAGTCGCAGGCAGATTCTCTATCCACTGAGCCAAACCAGCTAGGGCTGCTTTTTAAAGCAGCAGAGACAGGAAGGAGCCCAGGGCAGGTATTGAAAGTGTCACGCAAAGCGGAAATGGGAAAGCTGAGGTATTTGTAGTTTCTCATCAACCGGGTCTTTTCACTGGAGCTGCACTACTTTATGGGACACTTTGTGAAACTGCACAGTGAAACAAACTCTCGAAGCCACCACGCTGAAAGGCATTTTAAAAACAAACGTTAATGTAAACAACGTTTCCAGTGAACACTATTCTTCAGCTTATTGGATATGAAAAGTTGTTTTCTTTGAGTTAATGCAACCTATTGTGCCGGGGTCCTGCCCCAGCGGGTCCAGGGGTTCCCCAAAGGTGTGGACGGAGTCGGCGAAGAAGGAATGACACGGAGACAGCGTTCAGTTGATCAGCAGCCTAGCCAGGATCTCTAGCCAGGATCTCCAGCCAAGTTCTGGTCTGGATCTCCAGAGAGGTTCTGCTTCGGATCTCCAGAGAGGTTCTGTAGCCATGTTCCCTCGCTAGGTTCTCCAGCCAGGTTCTGTCCAGGCTCTCCAGTCAGGTTCAGTGTCCAGGTTCCAGTCAGGTTCTCCTGCCAATCTCTGTAGTCAGGTTCAGTCCAGGATCCCTTGCCATGTTCTCCCGCTAGGCTCTGTCTCTAGGCTCCGAGGCCAGTCCCGGTCCAGGATCCTCTGGCATGCTCTCGCCAGCGAAGTTCTTCTGTCTCTAGGCTCCGTGTAGGTTCTGTCTTCTGAATTCTGTCTCCTGAGTTCTGTGTTCTAAGTTCTGAGTGTTTCTGTCTTGTTACAACTGTATTTATACCAGTTGATTCAATCCTATCAATCTCTATTACAAAGGTTAGGGCGTTTCTTATCTCCATTCCAGGGAGAAAAGATTATGTAGTTTAAGCATGATTGTTCGTAGTTAAAGGGATTAATTACCCGCCTGGCACTTAGTTGAGGGGTTTTATTCCCTCCCTAACTTCAGGGGAAAATCCCTACCTGGGGATTCAACCTTTCTCGGAGAGGTGACTTTGGTTAAAACACAGCGCCAAGAAGGTGAGCAAACATATTAAGAACCGTATGCCATGTATGCCAGGTCCCTTGAAACAGCAAGGATGGACCAGCTCCCGGCAAATTCCCCCTTTTTTATTTTTTAAAAGCAAGCATTAAAAAGAAAAACCTGAAACGCTCTCTTGTATCCATTTTAAGAGTAGGATTGGCGCTTTCTGCTATTACCTGAGTCCTGATCTATCACCCCAGGGAGAGCTTGCCAATCCTGCACTTTCCCAGGGTAGAAAGGCTGCAGTGGGGTTAAGGATAAGGCTCCTTGGGCCTACCTTCTCCCATGCCATTACATTTACCTTTCCTTCCTCAGAAAAGCATGGACATACATCTTGTATAAAACGTTCTGTCTGACTGGGAGTAACCTTAATTCCTCTGCTAGCAAGCATATATGTTAAAAGATCAATGCAGAGTCTTTTTTCTTTAGACTCAGTATGGCACATCTTCTTAATCTAAAGATCAATACAGAGTCTTCTTTCTTTGGACTCAGTATGGCACATCTTCTCAATCTAAGGATCAATACAGAGTCTTCTTTCTTTGGACTCAGTATGGCACATCTTCTCAATCTAAGTTTTGTACTATCCACCTTCTTACCCTACTTATCCTCTATAGGGGGGTCTGTAGCACCCTGGTGGAGTCCTATCCGTCCCGAGTGTGGGGTTCTCAATGGGGGGGGCTTACCTAAGGGAATCCTGTTCCAGGGGTTCCCAAAGGTGTGGACGGATTCGGCGAAGACTATCCACCCTCTTCCTACGGTGGAGTCTGATCCGTCCCGAGTGTGGGGGTTCTCAATGGGGGAGGGGGGCTTACCTAGGGGAATCCTGTTCCAGGGGTTCCCAAAGGTGTGGACGGAGTCGGCGAAGACTATCCACCTTCTTCCTACGGTGGAGTCCGATCCGTCCCGAGTGCGGGGCGCTTACCTAGGGGTCCCTGTTCGGGCGCCATATGCCGGGGTCCTGCCCCAGCGGGTCCAGGGGTTCCCCAAAGGTGTGGACGGAGTCGGCGAAGAAGGAATGACACGGAGACAGCGTTCAGTTGATCAGCAGCCTAGCCAGGATCTCTAGCCAGGATCTCCAGCCAAGTTCTGGTCTGGATCTCCAGAGAGGTTCTGCTTCGGATCTCCAGAGAGGTTCTGTAGCCATGTTCCCTCGCTAGGTTCTCCAGCCAGGTTCTGTCCAGGCTCTCCAGTCAGGTTCAGTGTCCAGGTTCCAGTCAGGTTCTCCTGCCAATCTCTGTAGTCAGGTTCAGTCCAGGATCCCTTGCCATGTTCTCCCGCTAGGCTCTGTCTCTAGGCTCCGAGGCCAGTCCCGGTCCAGGATCCTCTGGCATGCTCTCGCCAGCGAAGTTCTTCTGTCTCTAGGCTCCGTGTAGGTTCTGTCTTCTGAATTCTGTCTCCTGAGTTCTGTGTTCTAAGTTCTGAGTGTTTCTGTCTTGTTACAACTGTATTTATACCAGTTGATTCAATCCTATCAATCTCTATTACAAAGGTTAGGGCGTTTCTTATCTCCATTCCAGGGAGAAAAGATTATGTAGTTTAAGCATGATTGTTCGTAGTTAAAGGGATTAATTACCCGCCTGGCACTTAGTTGAGGGGTTTTATTCCCTCCCTAACTTCAGGGGAAAATCCCTACCTGGGGATTCAACCTTTCTCGGAGAGGTGACTTTGGTTAAAACACAGCGCCAAGAAGGTGAGCAAACATATTAAGAACCGTATGCCATGTATGCCAGGTCCCTTGAAACAGCAAGGATGGACTATGCCGGGGTCCAGCCCCAGCAGGTCCAGGGGTCCCCAAAGGTGTGGACGGAGTCGGTGAAGAAGGAATGGTCTCGATCTCCAGAGAGGTTCTGCTTCGGATCTCCAGCCAGGTTCTGTGGCCAGGTCCTGGTCAGGTTCTCTTGCCAATCTCCGCAGTCAGGTTCAGTCCAGGATCCCTGCCATGCTCTCCCGCTAGGCTCTGCCTCCAGGCTCCGAGGCCAGTCCCTGTCCAGGATCCTCCGGCATGCTCTCGCCAGCGAAGTTCTTCTGTCTCTAGAGAACGTTCTGTGTAGGTTCTGTGCCTAGGCTCTGTCTCTCTTGGTCCTGTCTTCCAAGCCCTGTGTCCTTAGTTCTGTGTTCTGAGTTCTGAGTGTTTCTGTCTTGTTACAACTGTATTTATACCAGTTGATTCAATCCTATCAATCTCTATTACAAAGGTTAGGGCGTTTCTTATCTCCATTCCAGGGAGAAAAGATTATGTAGTTTAAGCATGATTGTTCGTAGTTAAAGGGATTAATTACCCGCCTGGCACTTAGTTGAGGGGTTTTATTCCCTCCCTAACTTCAGGGGAAAATCCCTACCTGGGGATTCAACCTTTCTCGGAGAGGTGACTTTGGTTAAAACACAGCGCCAAGAAGGTGAGCAAACATATTAAGAACCGTATGCCATGTATGCCAGGTCCCTTGAAACAGCAAGGATGGACCAGCTCCCGGCACTATTGCAAGTTATTAATAACCTAAATAAGGATGTTTTCCAATACAGTTGGCTGTAAGGAAATCTGAATTCCGGGATTCAACCAACGCCGAACTGCAAATATTTGAAAAAGAATTCCGGAAAGGTGATCCCTGAATGCCTCAGCACAACAACTATTTACATAGCATTTACATTGTATTAGGTATTAGAAGTATTTTACAGATGACTTACAGTAGGCAGACGGATGTGTGTGGGTTATATGCTAGTGCTCTGTCATTTATATAAGAGACTTGAGCATCCTTGGATTTTGGTATCCATGGGGGTCTGGAACTAATTCCTCGTGGATACCCAAGAACATGTCTCTATGTATTATAAATCATCCAAATATTAAGTTACAATTAATCTTAAGGTAAATAAAAAAAAGGACACACCACATAGAAAAGCCAGCAGTCCTCTGAGAAAAAGGAATAACAGTTAAAATACCATAATGTTCTTTATCTTATACCAGTCTTAAAAAGAATGAAGCCTACATTTATAATACCGCCATTAGGAAACAGTAGGACTATTTAAAAAACGTGACAATCCCCACCATTAAAGAGAATCAAATAACATCCTGAGCTAAGTTATAAGGTAAAAACAAGATTTGGATGACAATGAGCTATAGTAATTCAATTTAAACGTTAATTCAGCAAGTAGTGAATGGTGTTCTGTCAGCCTCTAGGGAAAGAAGTTCTCCATTGGTGGGAAATAGTTTCAGTAGAGAAGAGTGATGAATGGGAATGAGAGTCTTAAACAATAGAGAACAACAACAACAAAATTCAAAACAGTAAGAAAGTTTTATTTATAAGTTTATGATGGCTTTATATATTCAAAATTATATTCTAACATACATGCATAATAATTATGATTATATAAACAGAATGGAAAGTTTCTAATATTACAATATGTATTCTTAATTAAGTGTGTATTTTTATACCTTCTTGTAGTATCTACCATGTGGCAATTCTATTTTGAAAATAGCAAACCACAAAGCATTTTTTAAAAGCATGAAAATTTGGTGAGTAATATACACAGCTTTGAAAAATAAGTTGAGTAACTTTATATTTTATTAAATATTTAGTAATTGTGATTTTGAGACTAAACAGAATACATTGAACTCATTGAGTATTAACCATGTACTCCAGCTCCAGAAAATGATCTTATGAAGCTTATAAACTAGCCCTCAGAGTGTTTCCATGCTAAACGGACCAATATCTATTCTATGGTAGGAGCTGAAAAAAGTACAATTTCTCTTCTTCTGTCTCTACAAAGCAATTTATCTTTTGAATAGCACTTCCCTGATTTTCCTAAGGAAACACACACACACACACACACACACACACAAAACAAACAAAAACAAAACAAAAGAACATTAAGTACTTTGATGACTTGAGAGAACCCTGAAGGCTTGGTCTCTGACTCTCCAATTGGTCTTCTGCCCTAAGGTAACATGCATGACCTCTCTGTGCTTCACTTTCCTCACTACAGGATGTTGGACAGGTCACCCTGCTGGCCTCTTTCAAACTTTTGTAATAATATCCTTGCAACCCATTTTCAGATTCTTGAACCCCTGGGTTAAAAATTGATAGAAATGCCTATTCTATGAATATTGGTAGAAAAGTGTGGTATCCTTCATTAGAGAATGACTTTGCAATTAGGTCTGAAATAATGCAAGGAATTCAAATGCTGTAACACATCAAAGTTTAATGTGCCTTCTTTATTATCTATGCATTAATTGTCCGTTCCTTTTGCATGAGAGCTGATGAGTTCTGATCACCTTTGCCGTCCCCGCCCCAGGCCTCAGGGTTTCTGCATTTTGAACAAATTTCCCATATTGCACCTAGATTTCTAAGTCCAAGCACACTGCCCTAAGGTGGCATTGATAGCAATGGAAATGGGATTTGAGACGGTTGCTGGGGTACACAATTTTCTGAGTATAGATTCAACCACTGAAGAGAATACAGTTTAGTCTATATTTCTCATTTGAAAATTATTTCAGCAGAACATGACTCTTGTTTTCTAAACCATAAATGCTATGTGGCTGATTCATAAAAGGTTCTGAATTTAATTTATTCAACATTTTATTTTCTAAGAGGAAAATAAGAGTTGATAGTTTTTAAAAACCTGAACAGCTTTGCAACTGATGTTCTAAATAAATCAAATATATTGCTGGGTCCAGAGCAAGGCTTTGCAGTAAATTTATGTGAGTTTATTGAATCTCTGAGTTTCAGTAACAATATTTTCTGTCCTTGGCAATCATTTTTGGACTGATATTCATTAGGTTTTATCTTGTTTGGGCTTTACTCCATGGATTTCTAAAGGCCATCAACTCAGTTTGTTTCTGGAAGATGTAGCAGAAATTGAATGATGTGTCTTTGATTTTCATGTACCTGTTACAACTTAACTAAAATGGTCATGAGTAAAATCTTGCTTCTAAAAGCATTTCTCTGGCACAAGAATATATGACTAAAACCGTTCTAAATAGGGCCTATTGAAAACTGCATTTTGTTAAAAGGGATGTTTTATAAAAGCCATTCTGTTCTGAAGACCTTAAATTTGTTTGTTTATATGATAAAAGTGGGTGAACATAAATCTGTACTTTATTGGCTAATAGGATCTTTTACACATGATCAGATGTAAGGCTTACTTTGTATTAGATTTAAAATTTCTAAAATACTGCTGAAAGGGACCATGGTGATGACTTAGCACACTTTCCATTCCAGATTTCTCTCTTTAAGGAGAAAGAACACTGTTCCTTTTTCATTATCCCCACAAAAAATAGATGTGTCATGTTTAGAATGGTTTTAATCATTTACTCAGACAATTATCAAGAATCTATTTGCAGAGTGAACTCAGACATTCAATAAATTTGTTGATAATTGTCAAAATCTTAAAAAAAAATAATTCCACTAGCAAAGGCTTTAATTTGAGAATTCACAAGTCAGGGGAGGTTTCATTTATCACCTACTTCATGTTGCTGACTCCTTTGGGTTTTGCCTTTCAGAATTTTTTATAGCCCTGTTTTCATTATTCCCTGGTGGTGAGTAATTTATTGCTTCTTTTGGCCACTTATCAAATAGGAGTTGGTAATCAAAATATATTATATTTAAGATACAGTTTTCCTTTCTTCCTAGTGTTTCTATTGAACTTGCATGGATGGAGACAACTGAGTAATTTTCCTTTCATGCCCTTTCAGTTCTTTTGGGCTGCCATCATGCACGTCTACCCTTGTAATTAGCTTTCATTCTGCTCATTAATCAGTTTCTACATTCTAATCTGTTTTCTATTTCTTTCTCTTTGTTTCTGAAGTAGTAATGAATGTATTCTTTGGGTCTTGTAAAGATCTATTATTTCAGTTTTATCTCTTTCTGTGCAAACCTACCCCTCTCTCTCTCTCTCTTCTTGTTTTAGGACCAAAATATATTGCAAATGCATAATAAATTTTCAGATTCTCAAAGTAATCCTCTTTCAGGGTTTCTGCTTTCTAAGTTTTAGAAATGTGTTGATCTGAGTCCAAGGCCTTACATTTTCAAGTGGTTCTTTTGTCTGGATCAGTTACATTCCCCCCTTTTTTCAATATCCTAAGTTTATATTTATACATGAAATTCTTCTGTAGTTTTCAACATTTTCTACTTTAGTATCAATTTCAAATAATGAACACTTTTACCTCTTTTCTTCCATATGGATGCTTAATGAATGCAGTAACTTAGGTGTACAATTTCACGGAGGAGAACAGTACTGTGGCTTATTTCTCAAAATAGCAGTCAGGAGAGAGCACATGTTGTGTCTGTAGCAAACATCATCCTGGGGCAGTTTTCTCCTCCTAATTGTGCTTTCCTGAGCTGATACGAACATAAATTCTTGTTCACTGAGCATACGCCCGCTGGTGACAGATACAGGTTGGGGCTAAAAATCCGGCATGTACAATTCATACATAAATATTTGATTATTAACAAAATGGAGGCTAAATTAGATGCTGATCATTATTTTCTCTCAACTTTCCCTCTGACCATTCATCCATATACTTATCTGTGTAATAACACCAATTGTATAAAATTTATTTTTAGTGCTGCAAACCATTTTTTTTTAAATATTCAACTTTAATATTATGGTGTGGTGCTGGAATTTATGATCTGACATGGTTAGCTAGATATCCTTTCTCTAAAAAACACTAAGTTTCATGACATTTTATTTTATTTCTACAAGTTTGATATACTCTCCCAGTTTCTAGTTTATCTGGCTGTAGACAATAAAATCTCATGATGGGTAATTTTAAAGGTACAAAATTGAGGTGATTCCATTGACTTTGGGTAACTAAAAGTCCACTCTAAAATTTCTACCATTCATTTCCCTTTTAACATTTTAATATTCCACAGAGAAAGCCCAATTGATATGAGATTTTGTGGACAGGGCCTTGTTTTATGGTGGTATAACTGGCTTCTCCCTTGAAAGCAAATAACTTTCATTGTATTAAGGGTGATTTTTTTAAAAAAATAACACAGCAGCAAGGATTTTTCTTCTAAATCTGTATTTTTTTTTTAAACTAAATTTTCAGATAGACAGTGCCCATTAATTCTCCAGGGACTTATATAAACACAGGTGGGTTCACCCATGCTAACGGTTTTCTCAAAACAATCTGTTTTGGGTTTTGTTTTGTTTTTTTTGCTTTTTGTTTTTTTTTGCTTCTGTGCCAAAGTGGGTAAGATATTTATTTGAGACTAGACCGTAGAATTTAATCTCAAATGATAACAGTAAACTAGACAAGGTCTTCAGCTAGAGAGACAGCAGAGTGAATTGGAGGAAGGTGTACCCTGGGGGTCAGGAGGCCTGGCTAGAATTCTGTGCTGCCCCTCACTAGTCATCAAACCTGGGATGAGCTCTGGGCTTCAGTTTCCCGATCCGATCCGTATAGCAGAGGGTAGGCGAAATTGTCTCCAAGTTTCCCTTCAGTTCCAGAGTTCTCAGGTCTCGGTACTTCTTGAGTTATTTTAGGCTGAAATTGAATGTCGACTTGGCATAAGCTTGTAGTAGTATTTTTCTTCTGATGAACTAGTACCTTATTCTAAAATGTAATGCTTATGTTAAATTGCTTACCTTTCCATCAACAAATTTTTAGTATTTCTTCTTCGGCAAACATTTCTTGAATATTTTTTTATGTGCCAGGTATTGTGCAAAGCCCTGGGATACAGAGATAAATGAATTGTGTTTCTTGTCCATAGTAATTGCATTGCAATGTGATAAGTACCCATGACGAATGAATGCTGTGCCCTGAGAGCTCAAAGGAGAGATTGATTGGTTGGGCTCTGGGGGCCGGGGGGGGGGGGGGGGGGGGGGCGGGGGAGCCAGGACACTCAGGAAGAAGTGGCATTTGAATAGATCTTGAAAGATGGGTTTGCCATGTAGAAAATGGGACTGAAGAAGGTAACTGAAGGGACTCACAGGCAGGCAAAGGAGCATGGACAGAGTGAGAGGGATAGGAAAATGCAGAGTGCTTGAGCGGAACTTCAGGACTGAGTTTTCGTTTTCAGGGCTCAATCATAGGGAGCAGATGGTAGGTGAGCCAGGACGCTGCCTGGACAGAAGAATGGGCAGGAAGGGCCTGGAAGGGGAATGAGGAATCAGGGGATTAAAGGTTGCTAACACTACCTCTTCACAAGTTTGAGAATAAGTCATAGCTTTTTAGATTGATTTGTAAAGAGATTTCCTTACCCATAATTATTGGGTAGACCAGTTAGAATAGTTACCTGTATTTCTTAGCATTTACTATGTATTAAGCCTTATTCTCATATCCAAGTCCAATATCTAGTCAAGAACTTCCACCAACATCTTTTTTGTTGTTGAAATTTATCTCAGTATAACATTTGTAGAACAAACTCTTTTTTTGTTTTGTTTTAAGAAATGTGTTTTGGTTAGCTGGAAGAAAAAGCTGGAAGATAAAGGGTAAGGTTTCTGACAGAATCAAAGATACATTTGGGTCATAGGCAGTGTATCCTCCCCATAAAATATGCAGCATTTCACCTTAAAAGCCCAAGTCCAACCATTTCAAGGATAAATGGGATGATGGCTTCAGAGTGGCTTTTTGTGAACTTTAAAGTTCTCGATGATGTTGAATAATTACAACTATCAGAAAAAATATGCTATTAAATTTTATGTCTGAGTCTCAGCCCTGTACCCCCAGAATTTTGGGGTGGGGTAAGGACTGTGTGTCATCCTAGAATCGCTCTGTTTTGAGCCATTTAATTTAGACGCATTATTTTAATGTAAGTGCATTTACTTTGGCCGTCAGCGTGCAATTTTAATTAGCACTGGAACGCAGTAGAAGAGGTTGATGTGGTCCAAGACACAAAGAAATACCTACACAATGGCCTGCCTGAGGACTCGGGCAGCATCCAAGAAAGATGCTTCCCGCATAATGCCGGGTACTTCTGAGAAATACCTTCATTGGCACGTCTACTCTTGTGCATTTAATCACTTCAGTGTTTTGAAAGCCAAAATATTGGCATTAGCAGTTTTGTCATCTATGCTCAGAGAGAATATTAATTTCTTAGCTTATTCTGATCAGCAGTTGATGTAAAAGAAGGCTTAAGTCATTTTCTACATCTGCCCAGAATTTGCTTCTCAACTTTGCCAGCCAAGCTCTTACTCATCCTTTGGACCCCAGTTCTAATATCCCCGCTCACAGCCTTCCCTAGTGTCTTTCCCTGATGGCTATTCTCTTTTCTGAATATACCTATTGTCCATATATCTCCAACTGCATGACCACACTGTGTTGTCATTATTTTTCATGCATTAGTCTCCCTTCTTGATTCTCAATGCCATATTTGTAGAAACTGTGTGCCCATCAGTGTTTTGGTTGAATCCAGTTAAAAGGCACTGCATGGTGATAGAAAAACCATGCACTTTATAGTTAAACTGCTGTTAGTTAAATCCTAAGTTACTTGCTAGGGGAACTTGGGCAAGTTAATTTCCATTGAGCTTCTTTAAGTAAAGGTAGTATTGCCTGCTGTGAAGGATTGTTGTGAAGATTAAATGAGATCTATCCATCAGTGTAACAAAAACAGAGAGGTCCTAAAACACGTGGGTGCTAAGAATATAACGGTGAATAAGGCACGACCTGCCCTGAGAATGTTATAATTTGGTGGGAGAGGCAAACAGGAAAACTAGATCATTGCAGTTTAAGTCTTGAAGGATGAGTTAAGAATTCACTAGCACAGGTTCTAGGGGTCTGAGTGAAGGCAGCAGGATTTGGGGTAGAATATGTGCAATGCCTTTGAGCCAGAGAAAGGACAGTGAGTCCAGACACAGAGAGAGGCATAAAATAGCAGTGGCCATGGGGCTGCAGCTGGAGATGTGGCTCCCACAGAGCACCCGTGAAGAATATGTGGTCAGTTTGCTTTTCAGAAAGATCTTCCTTGGCAGTGTGTGGAGTGGTGTGAGATAGCCAAGGGAAACAGGTAAGAGGATGTTTGCCTAGATGACGGCCTCCATGGAAGGCGTTACAATGGGATTGAAATAAGACTGTACTTAGGAGCTAGAAAAGTCAGGATATAATCACATATGGCGGTAGGGGAAAGGTGGTAAGGAAGGGAGAGGAAACACAAGAGAAGTCAATGGTTTGGATTGTAGGTGGGGAATGGAAAGGGAATCCAGTGTGGAAACTATGGGGTATGAGTGCCCATGGGCAGTGTAGGACATTTTGACTTCATCATTTTGAGCTCTTGTATGCAGGGTGGGGCAAAAGTAGGTTTACAGTTGTTCATATGGAAAATAATACAATCTATAATAATAAAAGGGTGATATGCTAATTAGACCAGACATCCTTCCCCATGAAGCCGGGGCCAGAGGGAAGCCAGCCCGGGTCCCGGGTCCCAGAGGGAAGACGGTACCGGCAGCTGGGGGAAGGACGGCCTACTCTTGCATGAATTTTCCTGCATCTGGCCTCCAGTAACTAATAAATAATTATAAAAGAATAAACTCTGTATTTTGCATACTCACAACTGTAAACCTACTTTTGTTCCACTCTGGGTTTTGGACTTGCTGGTTTTTTTTTTTTTTTCTTGAATATAAACATTACTGTAAGGATGATATCAACAATAGTGAATTTTGTGACAAATATTTATTCTGGGGTGAACTCCATTAAGCCAATTTAATTTCTTGATCCATTTTCTATATGGCATATTTAAACTGTTTCCAACTGTTTTTGCTTTAGTTTTTATTTTATCAACATTATTCATCAGGATAAAGTCTTTCTTGTGTGGATTTTATAATGAAGGCTGGATTTTTCCACTTATTTTTCTCCATCTTGGTCAATTTGTACAGCTTTTTCCATGCTAAGTTGTCTTTTAGGTCCACTGTTGTTGCCATGGCAAATTTACCATGTCAGGTTTCACACATAGACCATTTTATCAAATGTTTGATTTTTCATCAATTTGTAAGAAATGATACTTTTTACCATTTGCTATCCTTGCTATAGTCAGCTGTAGTTTATATTTTTTAAATCAAGCCTCATATTTTCCTTAAACAATTTTTGCAGTTTTAAAATCTGTTAATGATACGTGATTCTCAAGTCAACCTTTCATTTACAACACATTTTACTATGGATCCTTTTGGCCCTCAGATTGACAGAGTCAAAATGATACACTCAGCCTGTCGATGGCTAAGAGGAGGTGTCCAGGAAACATGATATGTATATAGGTCTGGTGATGTGGAGAGACACCTGGAGCCAGATATAGGTCTGGGAGTCATTTGCATCTGGATGTTGAACAAGGGGTTGGGTGACATCCCATGAGAGGATGTATAGCATGAAAGAAGAGCACCCGGGAAAGCAGAAGGAGCACCAACATTCTGGTTGGAGGAGGAGGAGGAGGCCATGAAGGAGAGGCAGGAAGTAGGAAGAATCAGGTCAAGGCGGTGGAGAGGTCACTGCTGAGGCTGCTGCAGAGGGCCCCTAGGATACACACTGAAATGTGTCCTCTAGAGTCAGCAGCATGACACCATGACTGTCCTCAGTGACAGCCAGCCTGAATGCAGAAAGAAAGACCCAGCTGGGAGTACCACAAGAGAGAAGGAAGCAACTGGGGGCATTTGTACAGATGCCGGCTGCAGGAAGGGTAGCTTGTTTGCTTCTCTATTGACCAGTTTATTTCCTCACTTGAGACTCAGTGCACGAAATTCATGCACAGATGGGGTCCCGAGCAGCTGCTGGCTGCCAGCCAGGGCCTCCCTTCCCATGGTTGGCTGGCCAGCCCTGCCCCTGATCGGGGTGGGGGGCGATCAGGGTGGGGCCGGCCAGGGGAAAGGGCCTCAGGCAGTAGTTGGGCCAGCCCAGTCCCCAGGCCAAACTCCTGGTTGAACTCCCAGTGGAGGGGACAGTTTGCATATTAGGCTTTTATTATATTCTATATAATAAAGAGCTAATATGCTGATTAGACCTGACAGCTGGACGACCTTCCGGAACAACCAGTGGGCAAGGGGGCAGGGCTGCAAGGCAGCCGGGGCTGCTGTGAGGGCCGAGCCCCTTGCACTAATTTCGTGCATCGGGCCTTTAGTAGGATAATAAGAAAGAGACTTGAACAGGGATAAATGCCCATGGGTCAGAGGGAGAGGATGAACATAAAGGAGAGTTGGTTTAGGACCCCAGTCCTTTCCAGGGAGTGGGAGCTGACACCAGTCTTGCTGCCTGCAGCTGGATACCCAGTGAGTCATCAGCTGCCATGTGCCCCAAGATACAGCCACCATAAATTGGCCCATCCTATTGGGCTTCAACTTTGGTGTCCTAAATAACACGCTGATTCCTGACTGGACTCTACCCCTGAACTATCACTAGTTGCTTAACACTTTTTATTTATTTAGAATGATTTCTCTTTTTTCCTTTTTAAAAAATAACACTCTAAATCAGGGATCCTCAAACTTTTTAAACAGGGGGCCAGTTCACTGTCCCTCAGACAGTTGGAGGGCCGGACTATAGTTTTAAAAAAAAAACTATGAACAAATTCCTATGCACACTGCACATATCTTATTTTGAAGTAAAAAAAACAAAATAGGAACAAATACAATATTTGTATTTGCATGTGGCCTGCGGGCCGTAGTTTGAGGACCCCTGCTCTAAATCCTCAATAAAAGGGATTTATCTCTCGTCCCTAAGCCCACAATACTATCACCTGCCCTGACCCTTGAATACTACTACTTTTGAGAACAACCTGCCACCACATGTTACGCACAGCATCAGATATGCTTGATAACCTCTCTCTCCAGGTGTGAGGGGCACAGGGGTTGGGGTGGGGATGTTACCACATCTACTTAGATCAGGGGTGGGGAATGTCAGGCCTGAGGACCATATAAGGCCTGTGAAATCATTTGGTCTGGCCCTACCAAGGCCTGAGGGGTGAGTTAATTAAATGTTTGACCAAATAGAGCAGGCTAGTTTTTAGGTTGATAATTTTGTATGGCCGGCGAATGATGTTATAAATATCCACATGGCCCTTGGCAGGAAAAAGGTCCCCTACTCCTGACTGAGCTCCATCACTCACAGGTCAGATCACAGGACAAAACAGAACTCTGCCATCCATAACCCCACCCATTCCCTGTTCCTTCCGTTTGTCCTGAGACTGCACAGGTTACAGCAAAACTTGGGTTGTTCACAAATAATGGGGCACTAGCCAACACACACACCATCTATCCATCCATGGAGCTCCTACCTAGCAGCCATCTGTCTTTTCCCTTCCTGTTCGTTTGGCACGTGGGGGTTGAAACATGAAGAGAGACACTGCCCCAGCCCTCACGGAGCTCATGGCCAGCGGGTGAGTGCGATGTTGCAATGCTGGGTGAACGGTGGGCAAGGCAGAGAACCAGTTGGTCTAGGTAAGCAGGGACTGCTCGATTGCCTTAAGGTTTTGTGGGGTGTTTTTTTTTTTTGGAAGAATCTATAACAACCTTATGGCCAATTGGACATATGAGATGCACTCTGCTTATCCCAATGTAATCACCTCGCCCGCCAGTTCACACAGCTCCAAAGGTTAACTTTGTTTTATGAAGCTGGTCAGGTTCCAGGACTGCAATTACCTTAAAGAAAACATGTCTCCTTCTGTAGCAACCAGGATGAGCTACTGACCCTCCGGGACGCTGATGAGAGGACATTCTCGTTGGATCCCTTTATATTTTTAGCTGGCCTCCCCTAGAACCCGACCTTGTCCTTTTTAAAAAATTTTCCTTCAGGACAACGTGTCAGACAACTTTGTTGGCTGTTCTTGAGGCAAGTGTATTTGTTTGACCTCGGTGGCATTTAGTTCTGGCATTGAGACGCAGTGGAGACCTGCGTCCCTCCCTGACAAGCTTTCCGAGCCTCTGTCTTTGTTTGCTCCCCTGTGTCCGGGTCCCACCAACGTGCCACTGCCGCTGGGTCCCACCACAGGCATCCCGTGTGGGTAGGACAGTCATTTCACTTTTTGAATATTCATAACATTTATGTAATTCCCTGCACCAAGCCACTATTCCCCTTGGGGTCTAAATGTGTCTAATTAGGTGTGAGAGAGAATCAGAGGTACATCTCGCCCCTCCAAATTGAAGTGTGCAATAAACCCTACATGAAAATGATCTGTAAACCAATTTAATACTAACCTTACACTCAGGTAATGGTGGGCTGTTGGAAAAAGGAAAGGAAAGGAGGCCCTCACTCTTCCCGGGGCTCGCTCTCTACCCAACGTGTGTCACAGTTCCTGGACCCTGTCCCCTGCCAAAGAGTGGGTGGGAGCGTTTCTGGGTTTGTCCACAGTTCACACTGGGTGGGGCTGGCTGTCTACGGTGGGGCTCAGCCACATGGCCATTCCTGGCACGAGTCTTGTCCTCTCTGAGGGGAATGAAAGATGAATTCTCTCATTCTTAGGACCCAGATGCCATTTGCTCCCCAGGTGGGGGCATGGGGTGGGGTGGCGAATGATAACAGACAGCTTTCCTGTTCTACCCTCACATCTGCTACCTGAGGCCCTGAACTCACAGGTACCTCTGTGCCCAATGGGGACAGAAAGGAGGGACACAGGGCAGAAAAAAGACACAGTTTAATATCTTACATAGTATCCTGCCATACAAGCAAAAGTGCTAATAGAAAAGAGGGTCTCTCTTAAATATTTAGAAAAGATACTTCTTTTTTTAAAAATTCTTTTCATTGAGTTTATTGGGGTGACACTGATTGACAAAATTATACAGATTTCAGGGGCACAATTCCACAGCACATCATCTGTACACTGTATTGTGTGTTCGCCACCCAAGTCAAGTCTCCGTCCATCACCATTTATACCCCCTATACCTTCCTTCACTTCCCTTTTCCACCCTCCCTCCAGCAATCACCACACTGTTGTCCCTGTCCATGAGTTTTTCTCTTTTTCTGCCCAATCCCCCAACCCTCTGCCCCCACCCCCAGCTGTCAGCCTGCTCTCTTATCTATGAGCCTGTCTCTATTTTGCTTGTTCATTTTGTTCATTAGATTCCACATATGAATGAAATCATATGGCACTTGTCTTTCTCTGACTGGCTTATTTCCCTTAGTACCATGCTGTCTACCCAGGTCTATCCATGCTGTAAGGTACTTCTAAAAGTACTGAAAGAGTTCTGTCAACACAGAGAGGGAGGATGTCGCAGACTGCTGGAGGACACGGTTGGGGAGGCAGTGCCTCCCTATCTGTGTGGCTCCTCTGTCCTGTGCTCTTGTCACTTCCTCTTGGCCACTCTCTTTCTCAGCCACACTGTCTCCCTTTTTTTGTTCCCTGTCCTTTCCCTGTCATTGTCCCCCACTCTCACCTACACTCACACTGGGAAAGCCATGCAGAGGACTGAGCAGTCACTGGGAGGCTCCCCTACTTGGAGGTTTTATTTTATTGATTTTATTGATTTTATTGATTTCAGAGAGGAAGGGAGAGGGAAAGAGAGGTAGAAACATCAATGATAAGAGAAAATCATTGATCAGCCGCCTCCTGCATGCCCTCTACTGGGAATTGAGCCCACAACATGGGCATGTGCCCTTGACCGGAATCGAACCCAGGACCCTTTAGTCAGCTCTATCTACTGAGCCAAACCAGCTAGGGCCGGAGGTTTTATTTAGAGCCCCATAGACCACCTGTGGATTGCTTCTGTAAAATATCTCCTTTTAATTTCTGCACACACAATGGTATTATTATTTTTTACATGTAATTTTACTTTTTGAATATTTTTATCATTTATGTGATTTTAAAGTCAAAATGATATAGTCATGCCCAGGGCACTCTTGTTTCCATCCTTGTGTCCTCCATTCTGTTTGCCAGGTAATTAATGTTGCCAGCTGCTAACAGGTAATTTTCTTTCTGTTTATTCTTCTACTAGAGGCCTGGTGCATGCAATTCATGCATGGGTGGGGGGGAGGTGTGTCCCTCAGCCCGGCTTGCACCCTCTCCAATCTGGGACCCCTTGGTGGATGTCTGACTGCCTCTTGCAATCTGGGACTGCTGGCTCCTAACTGCTCGCCTGCCTGCCTGCCTGCCTGCCTGCCTGCCTGATTGCCCCTAACCCCACTGCCTGTCTGCCTGATCACCCCTAACTGCTCTCCTACTGGCCTGATCGCCCCTAATTGTTCCCCTGCTGGCCTGATCACCCCTAACTGCCTCTGCCTTGCCCTGCACCTGGGACCCAAGATTCCCTCCTCTGTCTGGCCCCAGGCACACAGGACATGTGCCGGCTTTGCCCAGGCCAGCCACAGCCGCAGGGGACTGTAGGTGGGTGGCTTTGCCTAGACCACAGCCGCAAGTGCCCAGGACCACGGGGCGAGTGGCTTGTCCCTCTCCTGTGCCACAGGAGCAGGCGCTGGCACCTGGGACCTTGGGGACCGTGTGGCCTGTGGATTGTCCCTGTCCTGGGCCATAGGCATAGGCGCAGGTGTAGCTGCTGGCACCCGGGACTGCGGGGTGTGCGGCTTGTCCCTCTCCCAGGCTGCAGGTGCAGCTGATGGTGCCTGGGACCGCAGAGCGGATGGCTTGTCCCTCTCCCAGGCTAGGGTACAGGAGCAGGTGCAGCCACTGGCGCCCAGGACCATGGGGCAGGCAGCTTGTCCCTCTCCCGGGCCACAGCCTGACTGGTCCCCATTCCTCTCTTGTGAGCTCATTTGTGCCTGGCTGGTCCATTCCTCTCTTGTGAGCTCATTTGTGCCTGGCTGGTCCCTATTTCTTTCTCCCCAGTGTTGAGTGTCTGAGCCTTTATGGTGTGATGGCATGAGGGTATGACAACCATTTGCATATTATCTCTTTATTATATAGGATATTCCTTTTTGCAAATGTAAGAATACATACGACTTAGAAGTTTGCACCTTGCTTTTTGCACATGAATGTTTGTCTTGGCATCCATAGATAGGCACATGGGGATCTCTTTGGTTTTTTTTCAAGGCTGAATGTATGGAATTGTGGGAACATATGATAGTTTATGACTCCCCTATTGATAAACGTTTGATGGTTCCAATCTTCTGCTATTATAAATAACTAGGGGCCCGGTGCACAAAATTCGTGCACTGGGTGTGGGGGAGGGGAGTGTCCCTCAGCCCAGCCTGCCCCCTCTCACATACTGGGAGCCCTCAGGCGTTGACCCCCATCACCCTCCAATCGCAGGATCGGCCCCTTGCCCAGGCCTGACGCCTCTGGCTGAGGCGTCCGGCTCGGGCAGCGGGGACCCGCAGCTGCAGCGACCCCACGATCGTGGGCTTCGCTTTAGGCCCAGGCAAGGGACCCCTAGCTCCCGGGACTGCCAGCTTCGACCGTGCCCAGCTCTCATCGCTGGCTCCACCCCTACTTCCTGCTATCACTGGCCAGGGCGGCAAAGGCGCCTGATTCTCCGATCATGGCTGTGGGGCAGGGCAAAGGCGGCCCCAAGGCCGCCTTAGCCCTGCCCCCCAGCTCTTAGCTCCCCCCTGGGTTTCCGATCACTGTCAGTGGCAGGGGGCTTCTTCCTGCTTTCCCTTTCGCCTCCCTGCATTGTGCCTACATATGCAAATTAACCGCCATCTTGTTGGCAGTTAACTGCCAATCTTAGTTGGCAGTTAACTGCCAATCCTAGTTGGCAGTTAACTGCCAATCTTAGTTGTCAGTTAACTGCCAATCTTAGTTGGCAGTTAACTGCCAATCTTAGTTGTCAGTTAACTGCCAATCTTAGTTGGCAGTTAATTTGCATATAGCCCTGATTAGCCAATGAAAAGGGTAGCTCGTACGCCAATTACCATTACCATTTTTCTCTTTTATTAGTGTTGATGATGCAGTGAATAGATGAATAGTACTTTGAATCTTTTAATGGCTTTCTTTTAATAAAAACAAGTAGGGAAGAAGATAGGAGGGCAGGAAGGAGAGAGAGAGAGAGAGAGAGAGAGAGAGAGAGAGAGAGAGAGAGAGAGAGACCAGTTTTTTTAAAAGATGTTCCCTTGACAAGAACATTTTTGGAAGAAGACCTGGGTGCTGTAGGGACGTAGCTGGCGTTCCGAAGTGTTCTCTAGTCCTGATGGCAGTTGTGCCCTGTGGGAGGGCCCCGAGCGCTACCCCTTCCACCCACAGCCATTGTATCAATGGGAAACCTTGATCTGATTGGATGTCTGGTGGCCGACTGTCCTCAACTCAGGCAGAATCACTTATCTGTGATGCCAGGGAGCCTTCCTTCCAGCACATTCTCTTGATTATCACTGATTCTTTTGACAGAGATAAACCTCCTATTTTACAACCAGAGCCACCGAATGAGAGAACATTTGCTGACATTAATGTGCAAGTAGCATCTTATGATTCTGGGATACCAACTCCAATGTATGGGTGTTTCCCCCACACCAAGCAATTCTCAGACACCGGCCTGGTGTCCTGCCATCCAACTCGATCCTGACGCTATCTGCCCAACGGTGGAATCCGATTCCACAGGCTAAGGGCTCAGAACCACAAGACTGCCCTCCGCTTCAGATGCAAATTGCAAGTCCAAGTTGGCACCTGTGCTTCCAACCCGCTGGCTACAGGTCAGAGAGTGCCATGACTCCATCCTTGAGATCCACTAATTTCTAGAGCAGCTCACAGAATTCAGGAAACCAGTTCACTCACTAGATCACCAGTTTATTAAAAGGATATTACGAGATTGAATCCACAGCCAGATGAAGGGATACATAGGCCGAGGTCCGGAACAAAGGAGCCCCCGTCCCTGTGGAGTTTGGGGTCTGGGGTGGTGGACGCGGATGAGTCTCGTTTCCCACCCTGGAAGCTCTTCAAACCTGTCTTTTTGGTCTTTTATGGATGGAGACTTCATTACAGAGGCATGATTGATTAAATCACTGGCCATTGGAGATTGGTTCAACCTCCAGCCCCTCCCTCTCCCCAGAGGTCAGGGAGTTGGACTCAAGTTCCAACCCTAAACTCCCGATTGGTTCCCCTGGCAACCAGCTCCCATCCTTAGGTGCTTTCCAAAAGACACCTCAATAATTTACAAAGGGCACCCTTAACATCCTCATCCCTTAGGAGCTCTGTGCCAGGAACCCAGAAGAAGGTCAAATAAATATGTCTTATAAAGTCACCATCTCACACGTCAGTAGTAGGTACTTTCTTGAGAAGATACTTAGAGCAGAGGACAGGGCTCGTATGATGACTTGAGATGTGGGAGATGGACAGGTACCTTAAGGCTGAAGTAGGAAGGAGTAGGACACACATTTTCAGACGTTTCTCCAGGATGTCTCCCAATCTCTGCCAACTCAATATGTCTCATATGAAGAGTCCTGCTGATTCGGTGCAAAGCTGTATTGATTTCTCCCAATAATTTCCAGCCAAATCAGCAGGACTCTTTATGTAACGTGAGGATGACTCTTTAGTCCTCCCAGCGGTTCTAGAGCTGCCTAATGTCCTTGAATAAACTCCTTGTCTGCTTTAACTTGGACTTTTAAGAATGGATGACCTCAGAAAGCTGGACTTGACTACATACATGTGGCCAACTTTTGTATTGTTACATATTTAAGGATCTATACAAAGACCATAGCTTGGTAGTTGACTGTATCTGTGGGTTCTGCAGATATTTTTACTGCTGTCAAAGGGCTCAACATTTCTTCTAGAGTTTTGGGCCCTCTGATCTTCAGTGAAAAGTCCTACCTCTGCAGTCACCATTTTCTAGATGTCTGAGGAAGGTCTCCCAAGTGTAGGGTTATGATGGTGAAAGGGCTCGAAGGGGCCAAGTTTGAGCCACTAGATCCCAAGCCCTGTAGATCTTAGATGGTTCTGTGTGTACGTGTGATTGAGGACTGCAGGTCCTGAAGCTCTATCAACAGCTCCTGAAAAGGCGTTCTGACAAGTCTCTAATTATTAGCTTCTTTGTTCTTTCTTTTAGAAGTCTAGAAGAAATTAATAGAGTTAATTGAGAAGGTGCTTTCCTTTGGATTCTGGCTAAAGTCAGAAAGGATCTAATTTTAGGGCTAATGATCATAGGAAATGACCTATAAAACAGCAATAATATTATTAGAGGATGTTACCAGAAAAATAATCTCCTAAACAGAAATATGAAGATTGAAGATGTATGTGTGTTTATATTTACAGTGAGTTGAGTTTTAGACAAGCCCCATTATATGTACGTAATAGGGGCCTGGGATGGCGGAAGTTTTTATTTAGAGGTGGAGCATATAAATATAAGAATTTAAGTATGTCTTGACTTTGGAACATGGTATATAATTCACTTACTCTTAAAAAAAATCCCGTGATTTAACAAAGGCTTCTCAGTTTGCAGAGCTTCGGCGGGAAATGGACATATTTGCATAAGGATCCTGAAAGCCTTCTGAGAGAGAAGGAAGTCAGGCACCAATTGCTTCCACCAAATGTTAAAATTAGGAAAACCTTCCCCTGTGCACTGTGGGCGCCCTGACCAAGGTGCAGTAACCCAAGAGGACACTAATCTTCCCAAAGGGGAAAGTGAAGTCTGTCAGTGATTTGAGCTCCTCACCATCGCCCCAAGTTAGAGTGAAACTATAAGTCTGAGTTCAGAAGATCTACAGGTAGGAGCCAGGAAACCAATGATCATGCCTGCTATGATAAAGAGCTTAAACATTCCGTGGTGCCTTTAGGGCACTGAAGAGTTTTAAGTAAGACCATGGCTTGGCTTTTGTATTAGAGAGTTCATTCCAGTGATCAATGTGGAAGACATATTTAAGAGAACAAGAATAGACTTGGGAGGCTGTTTACATGGTCCAGGGATGACAAATAGTGTCTGAAGGAGCCAGTGACAGAAGGAAAAGATTCTAGTAGTAGGTCCAGTTGTCATGACTTGGTGAATGATTGGCTCAGGGGGGAACAGGGTTTAATTTGTTTTCTATTTGTGCTGTTTATTATTATCATAAGTAGTGGGTATTGGAATAAGTGGCCAATTATTCCCTTCTTGATTCCACTTCTTTCAGCTATTTGTCTCTAAAAAGAAAATTATGAAAATGGAGCTTTGATTAGCTTCACTTACTATTATAATAACTGGGGTTATCACTCCTAGTTTATTGAGTGGAGTCATTGTTTTAATTTGCATAAGTGGCTTTTGGGTAGGCAAAGATGCAATTAAAGTAAAAGCTCAATATCAATTAATATAGGAGAACAATTATTTAGATATGGCCATACATTAAAGAGAACAAATGCCTGACTCGAGAGTTTGCCAACATTTCCATTGTGTTCACTCTGGCTGCCAAAGACTGATGGAGGAAAACAAAGAAAAGGAGATGAAATATAGATGGGCTGAGCCAAATGGCACCTCTGCAGATGAGATGAATAGAGAGTTTGTCATTTTTTTTTAACCAAAATATTAACTATTTGAAAGAACACATTTTTGTTGTAAAATAATAGCAACAACAACAACCACCTCAAACAATAAGATGGTGTTGATGTTAAAAATGAACAAATATCCCCCCCCCATCACAACTTTCTACTGGCCAGGGCGCAGGGGTAACCTCTATTAACAGATAGGTGGTGATTCTTCCAGGTTGAAAGTGTCCTTCAAGAGATTCTGTGCATTTTACAGGTAGCCTTTGACCTATTTCCTGATCTGATGGAGTCTACTTGATAGTTTAGTTCATAGTTTTCTGGTTAGCAGAGCTGCCATCATATGGGAGAGTAGACAATGGGAACAAGAGAGAGTGGACAGAAAGCCAGGAAAATAGGGTCAAGTGAAGGTTGAATACAAAAAACAGATGCTGGACATGAAACTAGGACAGGCTTAGGAATGAAGGCTAAGAAGTCCTTCTCTGCCTTCATTTTCTCTCTCCAACCTGAGCCCTCAAACCCCTTGCTGGTGAGTTGTCCCCCTGCTTTCTCCTAAAGTGTTCTCCCAAAGGTCACCCAGGAACCATTTGGTCATACATTTGATGACCTTCCCTCCACTTTTACCTTCCTTGACCTTGATCCCTCTTTGACATGCCATCTGTGGTCTTCTTTGTGGATCTTCCCTTTCCTTGGCTCCCATGACAATAGGCTGTTCTGTTCCAGTTCGTAAGCATCCCTGACCACTCCTGCCCTGATTGTCATCCTGACTGCTCCTCTTCTTCCAGTCCTTGAATTGTAGGCATCACCTCCAACTCTGCTCTTTTCCTGCTCCTCTTTCCTGTGCATTTCTCATTTCTTGCATGTTTAATTCATGTCCGTGACTTCATCAGTGATCTCTATGAGGGAGACTCTGAAATTTTATAGATACGGATAGAATTGAGGATATGACTCATTTCCTTGACCTTCCTGGAGTTCTGATCTCCCGTTTTCTGTTACCCTCTAGACATGTCCCATTTGTATTTCCAATTCAGCGTTTCTGAAACTGAACTTGTTTGCTTCCCATGTAGCAAACTCCTTATCATGGCCTCCAGGGGCCTTCCTGACCTCTCCCTATCTACCTGTCCAGTCTCATCTCTTGCTGCCACCCCCATAAGCACCCTTCTTCTCAGTTACACCTACCTAACTGCAGCTGCGTGACCATGTCATGTTCTCACGTGCCTCCATGCTATTAACTGTGTTCCCTCCACTGATATACCCCTTTCCTGGGCCTGGCTTTTTTCTTTCTTTCTTTTTTTCTTTCTTTTTCCCCTACCAACTCTTTTTAACCCTAAAAGCCTCTCTCAGCTGTCACCTTCCATAGGAAGACTTCCTTGAACTCCTGGAGATGACACCTCTCTGCCGTCTCCTGCGACAGCCTCTGGAAACTTCTACTGTAGGACTTATCACACTGCAGTGTATGTGGCTGTTTCCTGGTTTCTGTTCCATCTAAACTGTGAGCCCTTTGAAGGGAAGGACCGTGTCTTTGGTCTTTGCCCCTCCAGGTCTGAGAAAATGTCTCACACAAGTAAGTACTTAAGAAATCCTGGGAAAGCATGAGAACCATCACCTCCCTCTTAGCTTCTCTGTTTGCTGATGGGAAAGTGATTTCAAACTTGTATCTCTAACTGTGCTTCCCCCCCTAACTCCAGAACCATGTCCTTTGCCACATCTCCTCTGGAATGACCAGCAGGTTTATCGGAGAGAGAGCAGGTGTTATGCAAAACTGTGGATTCCTTGGCCCACTATTCCCTCCTCAGTAAAGGCCCAGTTATTTGCCCAGGTGCTCAGAGCAAGAGCCTGAGACACATCCTTAGTTCCTCTCTTTTTCTTCCACTCCACAGCAAATACAATAATATATTCTATAACCTTTATCTTACCACATATTGGGGATATGGCTGTTTTTCGACTTCTTTAACAATGTCACATTAGTCCCAGCCACCATCACCTCTCACCCAGACTCCTATAGTGCCTTCTCTCTGGTCCCTGTATGTCCACCCTTTCTTCTGTACAAATGGTACCTCCACACAGGAGCTTTCACACAGCTACCCTTCAGGGTTTGGCCTTTGGCTGGCCCTCCAGATTCACTTCCTACTCCCCACCCCTGTGGACTCTGCTGCGCCCACATGGACTCCTTGTGGGTCCTGAACACACCAGACAGGTGCCCACTTCCCCTTCCCATTCTCTGCCCCAAACACTATCCTGCCAGAACTCAGTGTGAATCACTCCCTTTCTCCCTCCGGTCTCTGCTCAGAAGTCACCTCCACATAGAAGACTTCTCTGATGGCACTGTCTTTCTTTTTATTTTATCTTTTAATATATATTTTTATTGATTTCAGAGGGGGAGAGAGGGAGAGAGAGAGAGAGAGAGAGAGAGAGAGAGAGAGAGAGAGACATCAATGATGAGAGAATTATTGATCGGCTGCCTCCTACATGTGGGGATCAAGGCCGCAACCAGAGCATGTGCCTTGACCAGGAATTGAACCTTGACCACCTGGGTTATAGTTCAATGCTCAACCACTGAGCCACACTGGGCCAGCTGTAGGCATTTCCTATAAAAGCACCTCCCTGAACTGCTAGTCTCTTCCCCTGATTGTTTTCCTTTCCCCCTTGATATTTTACATTTATTTATATATCTATTGATGTCCTCTTCTCAAGAGTATAGAAGCTCCCTAAGGTCTTTGTCAACCTCATTGCTGCAGCCTGGCATCTGGAACAGTTCCTGGGACTAGAGCAGGGGCTCAATGTTTGATGAATGGATGGATTATTCTAGATCTTGGAGGTGGTGTGTCATCTCTGAGTCCCCACTTGTCTCCCTGCCTGTGTGTGGTCACCAAGTCTTCAGTCTTCCTAGTGCTAGTTCAGTGAACATTTATTGTGCAAACTATCTTACTGTGCTTATTATTGAGCTACGTACTTCCCACAGTGGCTGTATCGAACGAGGGAGTGAATGTGACAAGACCGTTGTACACTCTCAATGTCATTGGCCCCACACCAATGTCATTTTTCTTCCAGTCCCACTGTGATGACACTAACTAATGTTCCTTTCGCTTCAAACAGGAGCCTCTAAATGATTCCCTGCTTCCAAGCTCTCCCCAGATAATAGATTCCAAATGCTGCTGCCCACTTACTAGTAATCTTCTAAAGCATCGCTACAATTATGCTCTCCTACTCAAAACCTTGACTGCTTTTCAATCCCTGACCACATAGTGTACAAATTCCCTGGCTTGGAACAAGATCCTCCCCAACCTGGATCCAGACTGCCTTTTCTTGTCTCCCTTTCTCCCCCACCAGAGCTCTCAACCTGAAATCCAGACCTCAGAGCAAGTGAGCACCACACTGCCGTCCTCCCTAGGTTTTTCCACTTCTAGGGGATCTTCCTCTGCTCTTAATGGCATTAAGGTCTTTCTCTTGAGGGGGTATTCTTACCCCCATCCTACCTTTCCTTAAAGGGAGAAGGGAGGGAGAAGATGCAAGGAACACTTTAATTGTCTCTCTCTCCTCTTTCCATTCAGATTGGGAAGGCAGGGAAAGTCTGATCTCTGTTTGTCCAAGCTTCTCTGACTGTGTGTCCCTCCCTTTAAAACAGGCCGTGTGGTTCTGTCTCTGGGACCTGCCTGCCAACAATAAGCATGTATTCACTGCTCCTGCCTCTGAAAGGCAGGGTTCCAAAGGCAGGCTTAGCTTGCCTGTCCGAGCCAGTAGTCAGGGGAGATCGTGGGAAACCTACATTTGCTCCAGGATAAGCTATGCTGTCCAATCCAGCCTTTCTGGATTATAAGGCCGATGTTCTGGTCTCCGTGCATCTGACTCTATTTTTTACCTCGTGCTGAACTCTGAAGAGAAGGAGCAATTAATTGCTACTCTCCCTTAAATTCAAATATCACCCAGATGACCCTTTTTACCAACTGCTCTACAATATCGATTTTTATAATGTCTATTCAGATTTGTAATCTACCATCATAAGCATATAGGAAGAAGAGGCACTGTTATATACTATCCTTCTTCTTAAATCCCTTTAGAACTCAGGTTCATGGGTTAGTATTCATTTGCATGGAGGCCATAATGGGCTAATACATTTGATAGTAAGAAAAAAAAGTAAAAATAAAGTAGATATGATGAGAAATGGGATGTTTCCCGTTTCCTAGAATTTTGGCTGAAGCTCGGAAGCTAGTTACCACGTAGGACAAATCCCCCACAAATGAAGAGGGGGGTATGGGGGATGGGGGTTGCCTAGGGTAGCTGGCGTTTTCCAACAAGAAAAAGACAGTGTTGCTGTTTTACCATCTGGGTGGGCTCTGTTGGTGCCCGCGATCTGAAGCAGCTGTGTAACTAGAGTGGAGAGAGAATATGTTTTGTTCTGCCGTTTACATCTCACCCTAAACACGTGAACAAGGGTTGGTTTTCTTGAAAGTAATGATAAGTCAATGAACTGGGTCAAAGAGCAGACCCTGGGAGCTCGGCACGAGGAGAAGGGTGCTAGTTTTATATCATGGGTTTATAAAAGGCTGTCTGTTTTCGGAAATATGCGCAATTACATCAGCCCTGGCTGTTGCTGCTCTTGATAATGCACCATTAGTCATCTTTCTTCCCACAAATCCTCATCACGTGAGCTCAAGAGATTCAATGCTGAATTTCAAATCCACTTCAGGAATATTTTCACAACTGGTGTGTTAGAAGCCTGGCATCATTTGAATAAAAGTCACTTGTTTGAAGATCAGTGGGAAAGTTGGGGAATAAACAAGCTCCTGGTCATTGATTATGTTTTAAAAGTGTTACCAATGAATTGAGCCTTAACGTTCCTTGTGTAACTCTTAAAATCTATATTGCTATACTAGGTACCATGAAAATTCGATGGACTTGCGAGTTTAGAGGTTGGAAATTATAGTTGGTGAGGGTAAATGATGAAGCTATGACAAATGTTTATGTCCCTTTCCAAGTGAAAGAAGTTTGAAAAGGCTGCATAAGCTGGTGAACACAAATGACGTCCACTATCTACCTACTAAAGCTAAAGCACTTTTTATACAACGTACTAGAGGCCTGATGCACAAAATTTGTGCAAGAGTAGGCCTTCCTTCCCCTGGCTGCCGGCACTGGCTTCCCTCTGGCACTGGGACCTGGGCTTCCCTCACAGCCCCAGCTTCATCCAGAAGGTCATCTGGAAAGATGTCTGGTCTAATTAATATTATGCTTTTATTATTATAGATTAGCCAGGGTTCCCCAGAGAAATAAAAACAACAGGATGTCTCTATTTTCATGTCTATCTATTATTTGTATCTATCTTGAAGTCTGTCTATCTATCATCTATCTATCATTTATTGATATATTTTAAAGAATCGGCTTACACAATTATGGAGGCTTGGTGAGTCCAAAATCTTCAGGGTATACCAGCAGGCCAGAGACCCAGGGAAGGGTTGTAATTCAAGTCCAAAGTCAGTCTGCTGCCTGAATTCCTTCTTGCATGGGTGGGGTCAGTCTTTTTCTATTCAGGACTTCGACTGATTGAATGAGGCCCACCATTATGGAGGGCCATCTACTTTACCCACTGTCCACCAATTTATGTTAATCTCATCCAAAAAGCACCTTTGCAGAAACATCTAGAATAATGTTTGACCAACTATCTGGGCACTGTAGCCCATAAAATTGACACATAAAATTAACCATCACATAAGATAATGTGAAGAACTATTAATTTTTGGTTGTTATTTGTCTTTTTCAAGAGAAAGCTACCAAGATGGCAAAATTACTGCTATTTGAGGAATAGCCACAGATTGAGATGTTAAACTGGAAAGGAGAAGACTTAGGCACATATAATACTACAAAGATAGTGGCACCATCCAGAGATATATAATGTGTGTATAAGGTTGTATTTCCTATGCCTTTCAAAATGCTCCAATGCCTGCATGGGATAGGCAGAGAGCACAACCAGGATTCTCGGAGAAGACACATTTTGACTCAAGACTGCACCATCAGGAACTGTGACTTCTGACCACAGTGGGTCCTGAGCCGACTCACTACTGGCCTCCTGTGGTGAGTGTCAAACTTTTTTCTCTCAAGTCCCAACTTGCCTGGTCCACTTTACCGCACAGAGACAAGGTCACCAAATCTGCAGCCTCCCCCTCATCACACCTCTTCCCTTTCCATCTCAATGAATAGATTTCCTGGATTTTACCCAAACCAGATTCCCTGCTGTGTGTCAGCCCTATCCTTTCCACCTTCTCCAGGTCCCGGCTCAGGTGAAAAAAATAAATCCTTACAAATAAATATGTGATGTGCTATGCACTTAATATCTTATGGCAATTAAGATTTTTAACCCTGATGTCTGCTATGGCAAGCTTACGGATGGCAGGATTTTATGTAAACCCTATGTTATGTATTTATTTACCAAAGTTACTTTGATGTCTTTGGACATGTGCAGGAGTGAGGATAATGGAGAGAAAGGCAGATGTACAAAAAGGCAGAGCAAAGTGTGAAGTGTGTGTAGGTGGAGAGACTGAGAGTTCCTTGCTCTTTGTATCGAGTACTCAAGATACATTAGTGCACATGGGGCATGGCGACCAGAATCACCCACAAACCGGGCATTAAAGGCACAGACAACAGCTATGTGGTAGGCAGTTAGACAGACATGAACAGCGTCGGAACAATAGGCCAGCTACGGAAGGTCACCAGGGCAGAAAGCCCTGGGTACCTAGCAACGAGCAAAACTGGGAAAACAAGGACCTTGCCCCCAGGGTGACCTTTCCTTCCTAGCTTATCGGTGGTCATGTGGTTTAGATCCCAGGACCTTTCATGCCACTGGTCATGTGCTTCGGACCCCCCTCCCCGCCCTTTCCTGCCCTGGCATGCCACTAGTCATGCAGTTTATTTTATTTTTTTAAAAGATTTTTATTGATTCAGAGAGGAAGTGGGATGGAGAGAGAGATAGAAACATCAATGATGAGAGAGAATCATTGATCGGCTGGCTGACTCCTGCACACCCCACACTGGGGATCAAGCCCGCAACCCAAGCATGTGCCCTGACCGGGAATCGAACTGTGACCTTCGGGTTCATAGGTCGACACTTAACCACTGAGCCACGCTGGCTGGGCTAGTCATGCAGTTTAGACCCCTCCTTAAAGGCAGAACCGGGGGTCTGAGAATAGCCTCATATGACTCCCATATAAGCCCTTGCAGGACCATCCCCTTAATTAAGCATTAAGCCCTCAGGACAATGAGGTTCTGAACAGCACCAAATAATCGTAAGAACAAAACTTCAAGTCTGCTGACCACAGAGGCATCCTTTTCCTCCACACATTCACACCTTCTGATTTTTGTATGAAATAGCTCAAATGTAGATATGAGCAAATCTTAACACACACACACACACACACACACACACACACACACACACTCTCTTCAGGCCAAGCAACACATGGTCATGTCCTGAAATTTTGTAACCTGTGGCCTTCAATATCTCAGTTGCATCGCTGTGTTTCTCTAGAGTTACAATTTTGACTTTCTTTTATTTTTTTTTAAATATATTTTATTGATTTTTTACAGAGAGGAAGGGAGAGAGATAGAGAGTTAGAAATATCGATGAGAGAGAAACATCGATCTGCTGCCTCCTGCACATCTCCTACTGGGGATGTGCCCGCAACCAAGTTACATGCCCTTGACCGGAATCGAACCTGGGACCCTTGAGTCCGCAGGCCAACGCTCTATCCCCTGAGGCAAACCGGTTTCGGCTTGACTTTCTTTTCTAGATCACTAAGTGCCAAATAAACTTCAAGATCTGATTTTGAGGAAGACTTCGTTATTCCTGGTTGTTGGTATCTACTGAAATCTCTCTTTGCTTAGAGGTGAGTTTTCATTTTGTTTAGCTAACTGTTGATGAAGAAAAGATGTCTTAAAAATTCCAACCCTTCTATCCATTATTCTTTTATCTCAAAAATTTTTACTTAAAATAGAAGGTGTGAATGTGTGGAGAAAAGGATGCCTCTGATAGATCCACTGTCCTTTAAAGCTAAGCTGAAATAGCCCTAAACTTCTTTCAATGGTTTTGAATCTTTGTGAGGCTGACATTTGTTATAAATGTAGCTTTTCAGTTTTATTTATCTAGAAATATCATTATTTGTTAATGCATGCTGCCACCTAGTGGAACAGCTGAAGGGCTGTATCAGGGATTCAGACTTGGCTTTGTACCTGAATTTTGGTGTTAGGCTTTGTCCAAATTATGTAACACTAGAGGCCCGGTGCACGGATTCTGCACATTGAAAGTAAATTAATTAGAAGGTGGCCAGCAGGGCGGGACTGGGCCAGACAGGCCGGACACACCCTAGAGCCAACCTCCTGCGGTCCCTCCCTGGCCTGCCACACTTGGGGAAGCGCCGCTCTAAGGGTGTCTGTGGAGTGAGCAGGGTCCCTTCAGCAGGTGGGGTCCCTTGGCCTGGCCTGTGGGGATTGGGCCGAAACCAGCAGTCTGACATCCCCTGAGGGGTCCTGTAGTGTGAGAGGGCACTCTGCAAAGTTGTTGTCACTTGGCAGCTCCTGCATTGAGTGTCTGCCCCCTGGTGGTCATTGCGTATCATAGTTACCAGTCGGACAGTCGCTTAGCCTTTAATATATATATAGATGCTTTTTAATCTTTAAAAAACACACACAGATTAAGAGCTATGTAGTTAGACTTTTTTTTTTTGACACAGCACACTTTCTTTTTGCCAAAGTTTCTTTCTTTATTAAGAGAGATATCAGTTTTAATCTAAAGAATTGATAATGCTCTCGAAGACTGTTGTGAATTACTAGCCACCTCTTGTAAAGGGTGTCCCAAAATTCACGCAAGATTTGAATTTTACGCCATTTGTGCCATAAAGTGTTGCCAAAGAAAAAAAAGATAGCGTGACAGCTGACAGTTCAGGGTTATTAAAAATGGAGCGCTACATGAAAGAAAAACACGTTTTCATTGTTGAGCAATATTTTAAAAATAATGAAGGTTTGGCAGCCACAGTTCGCAATTTTCGTGCAAAATATGGTCGGAATAGTGATTTAACTTCATCAACTGTGAAGAGATTAATTTTAAAATTTAGGGAGACTGGATCAATTAGTGATCTTAAACACCCTGGCCGTCCTTCAACAAGTCGTTCAACACAAAACATCGAAGCAGTTCATGAGAGTGTTGCTGAGAGTCCAGGGACATCAATTTGGCGCTGTGGTCAAGAATTGGACATTTCAAAAAGCTCTCTACAGCGTATTCTCATGAAAGATTTGCATCTTCCTGCTTACAAAGTTCAATTGACTCAAGAACTGAAGCCTACTGACCCCGCCCAGCGAAGAGAGTTCGTTGAATGCATTATGGAACAACAACATGTGGATGCTGATTTTTCAAACAAAATCATCTTCAGTGATGAGGCTCGTTTTCATCTTGATGGCTTGGTTGATCAACAAAATTGTCGCATTTGGGGCTCAGAAAAATCCACGAGTGATTGTTGAGAAACAAGTGCATCCACAGCGTGTCACTGTTTGGTGCGGATTCTGGGCTGCAGGCATCCTTGGACCATTCTCCTTTGAAAATGCGGCTGCTCAGGCAATAACAGTTAATGGTGCTCGCTATCGCGACATGATAATCCATTTACCTGATATGCTATTCCATACATAACCCTATACTGTATACTTTTTGAATTAATAAAAAAATTTACAATTTTTAATTATAAACCTTTGTTTTCTATCAAAATTACTTCTTGCGTGAATTTTGGGACACCCTTTATATTTGCCATGACTGGGTTTGGTGTTGCTGGGTGGGAGGGATGACTTGCAAACTGATGTGTAATCATTTCCTAGTACAGGATGCAACCTGGCGTGGCTGTTATCATCCACTATTTCAAGGCCACCTGTCTACTCTTCACTATATAAACCATTCCAAATGCTAAGATTTATAGAATATAAAAATGGGAGTCACTGTGAGGATTGTATCAATGGAGAAATGAAACCAAACTGACAGCTAGCTTAAAGCCATCATCTGTCACATGTAAACCGAGCCAGGAATTTTATCTTTTACAGTGAAACTGCCTTAGGGCCAATTCATTGTGCAGTGAAAATGCTTGCAGAGAAAATGCTTGAGGCAAAGATGTTTACAGCAAAAATGTTTATGGTGAATATACCTAGTAGCGGTTCTCAGAAGGCTTGGGAATGACACCTAACATACTTTCAATGCTTGCTGGTGTCAGGCTCTCCTTCATTCTCCTAGCATCCCTGGGAGGATTGTATTCTCACTCTCCCCATTTTACTTGTCAGCAACTTGCCCAAGGACATCTATGAAGTGGAGGAAGTGAGGCTTCAAACCCATGTGGTATGGGTTCGGAGCTTGGTTCTTCACCCCTGCCTCCATGGCTTCTGATGACATCATCTACTCACAGGACAGTTCCAAACTGAAATTGGCCACAGCCAACTTTAGAAATAGCCCCAAGGTACCAGACAATCATGACCTTCTTTATTTCCCCCTCCACTGAGTGCCATGTAGATCTAGCTCAACATTTCTTAGGAGAGATGTATCACTTAGGGTTTCCTTTTGGAAAGCCACCAAAACAACTGTGGCTAAGATTATATGAAAGAGGAGTTTGTTAGAGGGATGTTGAGAGGATGGGGAGTGAGAGGAGAGCTGGAGAACCTGGCTAAAAAATAGGATGGGAAGTCTCACCGACGTGCCTGGTATGGGTGGATATGCTTCAGAAATGCCTCAAAACTCAGGGCACTGCTTGCTGCTGGAACAAGGGACTCTATTTTATATGAGTCTTGAGACAATGAGTCTGATTGTCCAAGCTCAGGGCTGTACAGAATGGGGAGAGAAAGGTTTTAACGAAAGGAGACTTTGGGTCCTTCTACCTGGAGATAGAAAGTGTGGGCCTGGTTGGTGTGGCTCAGTGGTTGAGCATCGATCTATGAATCAGGAGGTCATGGTTCAATTTGGATCAGGGCACATGCCTGGGTTGGAGGCTTGACCCCCAGTAGGGGGCATGCAGGAGGCAGCCTATCAATGATGCTTTCATCATTGATATTTCTATCTCTCTCCCTTCCTCTCTGAAATTTAAAAAAAATATATTTAAAGTGTGGGACTTCAGTAGTGGGAGGAAGGACCTCATATTTACTATTTATTGAATGGACTGGGCAAGAGGTGAGTATGAGCGGGGAGAAAGAGGGAGCGAGAAGGAAAGGGATTGGAAGACAATTAGAACAAGTAGGTGGTAAGGTAGGGTTCAAACTTGGGTAATGGAAGAGAGACTGGGGAGAAGAAAGGGTTGAAGAGGATGACTTACCAGCAGTTTCATTTTTCTTTGTCCCCCCTCCCCTCCCTTATTCACCAGGTTCTGAGCCATCACGTCCTGCCTGAGTATATTTGGGTGGGTCTGAGAATTAAAGATTGTCTATTTCCAAGTCTATCTTCTGGCCTGAAGACCCTCTCTTCAGAATGCTGACCTCTCCCCTCAAGCCCTAAATCTCATCTTAGTATCATTTTGTTCCCAGTGTTTTTAATCCAAAGTCATTTTTCTTCTAATAGAGAGCAGCAAGTAGGGCCCATCTTTTTAATGTAATTTCAGAAGTGGACCATTCCCCTTGATTACAAGCAAAACCAAACCTAATATTACTTTGGACTTATGTTACTGTTAATATTATTTACTTTCCAAAAACAGACTAACCCCCAATTAGCATTGTGAATTGTCTGCCCTGTAATGACCAGAGAGCCCATTCTATTACATTACTGAAATCATTTGCATAGTAATTATGGTTTAGCTCTATTGGTAATTGGAATGGCTTCCCTCTGGTAATGTACAATGGGCTCTCATTCATCACATGGAACCTGGCCAGACGGCAGAATTGAGGAAGTGCACTCCCACTAAACCCACGGTCATTTTAGGTTCCAAACCAGCATCTCACTTTGCTCCATCCTCATCCCTCTAATGTTTCTTAGTTTCTAAACCACTTGTGCAACAGAAAAACAATCTAAACTGCAACTGTGATTGGTCTAGGGAAATTGTATTTAAAAATTCAGCAGTGTGAATGACCCATCTTGTCCCCCTCCCCTCTCTGCATTGCTCCCTCCTCCAACATGATAAATGATGTCTGAAAGGAAATGTCACAAGCTATCAGGCAATTCAGACTTCTCTCTCTCTCTCTCTCTCTCTCTCTCTCTCTCTCTCTCTCTCTCTATCTGCTTTAAGTAAACTAGATGTAGTGCAGGGAGTTTGCATAAGAAGAATAAGAAGACAGAACAAAACTAGAGACTTAGCCTTTGCCTTACAAAAGGAGTCTTTTAAAAAAATGTCTTTGAATCCCAAGTGCTCCTACTTCAATTAAAATATTATTTAATCTCTAAAGCTTTAATTTTCAAAGAAAGATTCATAAAACAACCTAAATCCATGTACACACACATGTGTGTGCACACATGCACATACACTCACATATACATGCAACATCAACGAAAGAGCACCTAAGGCAAAATGGAAAGAATGCAGGAGCCAGGCAGAGGTGGCCTATACCTGACTATGGTTGCATCTACGTCATTCTATCTTACCTGAGCACTAGTTTCCACAGCTGTGAAATGGCAATAATAACAACTCATCAGTTTTAGTTGGGTTACAGGTTGGATAACTGTAGCAGAGACCGCCCCAAAACTGTGTCTTGGACAAGACATAAGGATATTATGCCCCTCATATACCAGCAAAGCCAGGGACCCAGGCTCCCTCCATCTTGTTGCTCCCCATCCCTGGGTATGGGGAGAACCTTTGTCCATGAGACCCAGGAAAAGCCACCACCACATCCATATTCCAGTCGATAGGAAAGGGGAGGTGAGGGTGCACCCCTAGCTTTTAATAGCTTCCTGGAAGCTGCACAGGTCACTTCTGTTCACATCTATTGGATGTGACATCTAGCTGCAAGGGAGGCTGGGCATCACATCTTTACTTTGGTTATCCATATGCTCATTTAAAACTAGAGAGAATTCTGCTACTAAGGGAGAAGGAGGATTAGATATTGGGGATGACTAGCAGACTGTCACCCTTGCCACATTGTGGTGAAAAGTTAGAGGAGGAGGAAGTGGTGGCACTAGATTCTTTTTTATAAATTCTACATCTGAGAGGAGGTAGTGTTTTCTTTCTTTCTTAAAAACAATATATTTTTATTGATTCAGAGAGGAAGAGAGAGGGAGAGAGAGAGATGGAAACATCAATGATGAGAGAGAATCACTTTTCAGCTGCCTCCTGCATGTTCCCTACTGGAGACTGAGCCCACAACTTGGGCATGTGCTCTTGACCAGAATCGAACCTAGGACTCTTCAGTCCACAGTCCGACACTCTATCCACTGAGTCAAACCAGCTAGGATACACTCTATTCTTTTGTATTTTGTTTTTAGTTGGGACATTAGAACATATCCCAGAAGCCTCCTTCAATCCCAGAAGACTTCTAATCACACGCCAGCACATTGTCACATGGCTACAGCAAGCTGCGAGGGAAGTTAGGAAAGTGAGCACTTAGCCTTCCAAACACGGCAATGGAAAACATAAAAGGAAACAGGAGAGGAAAAGAAATACTGGATTGGCTAAACAAGAGTGTCAGCCAGCGTGTTCCAGAGAGGTTAAGTAACCTTGTACAGTGTCACACAGCTATTCAGACTCACATCTGCAGACTTCTAACTTTGGCAATAAACGGGTGTATATTGAGTTTCTGCAAAACCGAGCATGACCTGTAGGTGGAGCTATAACCTTTCCCAGAGAAATATTAACGAGCTGGGAGGAAGCTTGCAGCAAGCAGTTGAGGCCAAATGGACTTGCTGTGGGGGATTACTCAAGAGGCTGTAAAACTATGGATTCTTGGGCACCGTAATCTCAGAGGTTCCAATTCAGAAGGTCTGCAGGGGCCCTGCGATGGAGATCGAGTTGGCCATAGGGTGTGTTTGAGATCACTGCCCTCAGAGGGCTTCCAGTACACCTGGAGTGGCCCCTGGGAGACACGTCACCAACTCGGCACTGTCTTGAAGGAAGCAGGACCTGTCACTTATGTCTCTTCTCAAGACCAAATGCTATCGCAAAGACTTGTGCTTGATTTCAGGTTCCTAGAATTTGGGGCCACCTGTTCTCTTTTGATAAAACCATAACGTTGGTGTTTTGGATTATAACCAAAGAAAATGCTAGCCTTCCAAGACTGAGGACAGCCAAGGAGTTCTGTTCTCTTTTTAGTTCTTGTTAAGTAAAACTTCAGCATCTGTACTGTTCTTGCCTCCTTACTAGAAGCTAATGTGGGACGGTAGTGAAGATGTTTTGTGTTTCTGCAAGGTCAGGGCTTTCTGAGCAGAAAAATCTGGCACATGGATTGAAGTACCAGCCAGGGAAGTTAAAGCATGATGAAGAGGCCTGAGGCCTCAGGAAGGATTTAGAGAAGATCTCTCCATGTGTTTACATGTCAGATGGGAAGAAACTCTTGGTTACAAATTCCAGTTTGTTGTACATACTTCCTGGAGACAGTTATTTATATCCAAAGGGTAAACACCGAGGAACTTTCCAGAGGGAGCACATATACATGGAGGAGACTGGGTTTCTCTCCCTCTCGGTTGGGTGGAAGGGCATTATGTAGATTAGCCCCCAGCTTCATGTTTCCAGGGTTCCTCCATGTGGGGTGCGTGCCTCCCTCTGTATGTGTGAGGGTGACTCTTATTGCACCACCCAGAAGGGGGCACTTTGAGGAGCTGGGGAATGGGTGCAGTTATTGCAGTAAGTAATAATGATTGTCATGATCTGGAAAGCTCATGTTCACCTTCAGGGTAATATAAATAAACTAGAGGCCCGGTGCATGAATTCGTGCACCAGTGGGTCCCTTGGCCTGGCCTGTGGGATTGGGCCGAAACCAGCTCTCCGACATCCCTGAGGGGTCCCGGGTTGCAAGAGGGTGCAGGCCAGGCTGAGGTACTCCACTGGTGTACAATTGGGGCTGGGAGGGATGCAGGAGGTTGGCCAGCTGGGGAGGGACTGCGGGAGGGCTCCAGGGCATGTCTGGCCTATTTCACTCAGTCCTGATCAGCCGGACCCCAGCAGCAAGCTAACCTACCAGTTGGAGCATCTACCCCCTGGTGGTCAGTGCACGTAACAGCGACTGGTGGACTATCTGCCCCCTGGTGGTCAGTGCATGTCATAGTGAGTGGTTGAGCGGCCTTAGCATATCATTAGAATATTACACTTTGATTGGTTGAATGGACAACTGGGTGACTGGACAGTTAGCGTATTAGGCTTTTATTATATAGAATATTGACATTAAAAGCTTATCAGCTTAGAGTCTGAGAGTGTCCTCTTTCATTTATCAATGGGGGCAACCAGCAGAAGGGCTGTGTGGCCTGACAGCTGAGCCTCTGGGTACGCAATAATGGAGAGCCCAATGTAGGAGTGAGGTGGCAGAGCGGGAACATGCTCTGACTCTTTTTTCTGTTTCAATCAGCAAAGAAATAAAGGGCCATAGTGATATTTAATTACTATCTTTTTTTTTTTTTTTTTTTTTTAGCATTTTATGTTTAATTGTCATACATACCACATAGGGGTGTGCTTGTATCTGTTTAACAACTGGCCCCCTGGAAATAGGGTAAGGGTAGGAAATGGAAGCCCAGATTTGTAGTGTCTGCCAATATCTGTGGTGTAAATACTCCGAAAATGGTTGGTTACAGGCTGCCAATGTATGTCAACCAGCTTGCAAAATTCCTAAAAATTTAACAATAGGCTCTGTCAAGCTGGTATGAGCCAACTGTTCCACACCACTGGCATATGGCTAAAACAAAACAAAACAAAACAAAATGGAATGAAATGAAACATATACATCAAAAACGTAAGCAATAAAGGAGAATTCCCAATATTATATGTAGATTGTCTGCCCTTCAAGAGTTGGAACTTAGATGCTACACATTTCCAATCCCTCCCCCCCCCACCCCCCACCCCCCCCACACACACCATTGAGAGTAGGCTACACTCAGTGACTCTTTCCAAATAATAGCACAGGGAAAGGAAAAATAATAACTTTACAATGAAGATGTCTGGCAAACACTACCTTAAACAGGTAATGAAACTTACCTTTACCATGCCACCGGATATGATGTCATGCAAGTATCATGCATCCCCCAATTTGATGTAATGAGAAGGGTAATTCACATCTGCATATTTGCTCAAAAACCTCATAACCCCAGGCTAATCATGAGAAAAAACCACCAGGCAAACCCACATATCTGATTAGTCTGCCTCAAGACTCTTAAGATCATGACCACCAAGGACAGACTGAAAACGGTCACACACCAGACCAGACCCGAGGAGACTGGGAAGATGTGACAACAAAATGCAGTGTGGTATCCTGAGTTGGATCCTGGAACAATAGGGAATAAAAATGATGAAAAAAAAAACCAAAAAAAACACACCCCAAAACGTTTGAGGTTTAGTTAATAGTAACACACCAAAGTCAGTTCCTTTGTTTTAACAAATAATCATGGAAATGTAAGATGTTGACAATGAGGGAAACTGGTTGAGAGGTATACATAAATTCTATGTAATATCTCTGCAACTTTCTGAAGTCTAAAATTATTGTAAAATTACAAAGTTTATTGAGATTTTTAAAAATGCAAATGTTAGAGGGGAGGGAGGAATAGGCAGAGCAGAGAGGATTTTTAGGGCAGTGAAACTATCCTATATGATACTATAATGGTGGATGCATGTCGTTATACATTTGCCCAAACCCACCGAATGTAGAACACCAAGAGTGACCATAATGTAAGCTATGGACTTTAGGGAATTATGATCTGTCCATGTAGATTCATCAGTGGTGACAAAGGTACCACTCTGGCGGGGATGTTGATAGTTGAGGAGGCTGTGCATGTTTTAAGTTCTCAGTTTTGCTGTGAACTTAAAACAACCAAACCTGGGTGTTGGACCAGCCTGTTCTGTGCCTCCACCCCTCCTACCAGTCTCAATGCGTTCTTTCTTCTTTACTTCCATTCAGCCAGATTTCAGGTGGTTCTGAATGATGGTTGTTCTGTATTTTAGTTGTAATTTTTATGTGGTTGTGGGAGGCGGTGAGTACCAGCATTTACCTATGCCACAATCTTGGTTCTCCTCTCCGAGATTTAGGATAAGTTCCCAGAGAAACTAACAAAAAATATAATGCACTCTCATTTTTACTCTATGACAAGCAAACAGTATTTCATGTTGAATTTTGTGAGAACTTGGACAATCTGACCCCTTGCTTGACAGAGAGGAACAATAAGGCTTAGCGACCTGGTCAAAGTGACTCAGTTGGTGACAAAGGCCAGGTCCTGAGCATTTTGCCTTCCATCCCAGGGCTCCTGCCATTGCCTGCAACTCAGAGCAGGAGGAAGAAGCACAGTAGGTACCTTTGAGTAATGCTGAAAAGAAGAATGAATGTACCTATGGCCCTTTAACAAACATCCTGTTTTCAACAATAAGCATGTTTGAGAAACCATCATTTATCAATGTCCTAACTTTCCTATAGCTGCTTAGTCTTTTTTGAGCAAAAATCTTTAACTTTAAAAATATATTTTAACCCTTTGCTTTTCACTCTAATTACCTATCCAGGTGTCTCCATTGTGAGAACTGTGAAAGCTCCTTTTTGTTTTGTTTTTTTCCTTCCCTAAATCAGAAAGAGCTGGTGAGCTAAGGGCTGGCCTGCATACCGAGGTGTCTGGAAAACAACTTCGGGCAAAGGATGATTCGGCCTAGATATCAAATGAGCATGGACCATGTCTTCCTCTCTGGAAAGCAGCATTTTAAATGGATGAAACAACAGAGAAGGTGGTAGATCTAAATCTGAGAATGTGAATAAAAATTATAATAAACTCCCGGAGAGAAAACAGTGTCTGGGCCACAATCTACAGAAAAAATTGGCAGCTCAGGGAGGAGAGACAGGTACTGCTTGTTCTCTCTTCCTTATTTTCTGCGAATCAGAAAAACAGCAGCATAAGCTCAGCCCCGCTGGAGACAGAGAAATGGCACTCCCCTGTAGTTGGGGTGGGAAGCAAATGACAGGGGAGGGCAAACTCCTCTTCCTTCCCCTCTACAGGTAAGGGCGAGCCGAGCAGATTATAACATTGGCGCGCTTGGGGCAGCGGTCCTGGCAGGTTCTTTGACGGCTGGTATAGTTTGAAGTGTTTCTCCCAAAATTCGTAAGTTGAAGTCCTAATCCCCAGGACCTCAGAATGTGACCTTATTTGGAAGCCGGGTCATTGCAGATGTAGTTAGCTAGGATGAGGTGATACTAAAGTTAGAGTGACCCTTAGTCCAATGAGGCCAGTGTCCTTATGAAAAGGGGGGCTTTGGGCCCAGGCACCCACAGAGGGAGAGCACCGTGTGATGGTGCAGGCAGAGACTGGGGTGAGGTTGCTACAAGCCCAGGGACACCAAAGGTTGCCAGCCAACCTCCAGGAGCTAAAGGAGAGGCAGGAGCCCTAGCTGGTTTGGCTCAGTGGATAGAGCATCGGCCTGCAGACTGAAGAGTCCCAGGTTTGATTCAGGTCAAGGGCATATGCCCAGGTTGCAGGCTTGATCCCCAGTAGGGGGCATGCAGGAGGCAGCTGATCAATGATTCTCTCTTCATTGATGCTTCTATCTCTGTTTCCTTCTCCCTTCCTCTCTGAAATCAATAAAAACATATTTTTTTAAAAAGGAGCGGCATGAAAAACACTCCTCCTCAGAGACCTCAGAGGGAATTCACCCTGCAGACACCGTGACCTTGGACTTCTAGCCTCCAGAACCGGAAGACAATAAATTTCTTTTCTTTGACCCATCCGATATGAGGTATGTTGTTAAGGCAACCCTTGGTATGTTGTTAAGGCAACCCTTGGAGAGGAATGCAGAGGCCAGTGGTGGCTGGTGGGAAAGGTGGGAAAGGCAGCTGTGAGAGACGGAGGAAGACATGCAATACCAAGGCTCCACCACCAGGGCATGGTCCCCTCTCCTCCTGAAACTCACTAGGAAGCAACTGGGGACCGCACACTTCAGCCTCTCCTCCTCGTACACACCATCCAGGGAAGATGATGTAACACTGCTCACAACTCAAAGAGTCACCAACTATTAGAACTAAGAAGAGATAGTACTAATATTACTAGGCACCATTCAAGTTTTAGTGTTCCTTATACCAGCAGTAAAAAACTAGAAAACACAATGGAAAATGACATAATAGCAATAAATCTAAACCACATTCAGGAATTTACTTAACAAAGAATGCTTACACTGTTTAGGGAGTAATTAAAGCTTTATTAAAGGACAATGACCTGAACACATGCCTATACCATTATGCTCACAGATACAGTGACTTAATGTAATAGGATCAAATTTCCTAAAATTAATTTATGAATTAAATGCCATTTAAAAAGAGTCAGCATTATTTTTTGATACAGTTGACAAACTAATTCACAAGTTTGTGGCTGATATGAAAGAAAAGAAGCTACTTGTTTCCAAAATCATAGGAAGACCTTTTTTGGAGACAGTGACCTGAACTCATTTTCCTCCCCTGAGGGTCCTTTTATTCAAGAGTCATACTTTGACCCCAACTGTGTGCCAGGAAATGTACCAAGTGCATTATATGCTCCACCTCACTGACTCCTCCCAAGGACCCACAAGCAGGAGTTATCAGATCTCTGTGCACAGACAAAAAAACCAAGGCTTGGAAGCTTCAACTTGCTCATGGTCATAAAGTAAGGTGGAGGGTGAGAAATTAAACCAAGTCTCCCGACTTCACAGGTATGAATGAACAGCTGTAAGTAAGGCCCTCCCTCTAGTATTATGGAAGCTGCAAAGGTAAATAGGACAAAGCTCTCTTTTCTCAAATGCTTACCAGCTACTTGGTCATTTATAAACTGAGGGAAGTCTTCAATATCTTATGCAAAGAATTTAAAAAATGGTCTAAGAGATATCTAAAGGGAAGATTTAATTTTTTTAAATTAGCGGTTGGCTTCCCAGAGATGATGCAATTTGAGCCAGGCTCTGAATGGGGAACAGAATTTGAATGTCCAGAGGCATTTTATGAGAGGGGATCAGCATGATGAAAGGCGAAGTGATAGGCAAGGGCAGGCTGTTTAAATCAGGGACAGTGAGGGCAGTTGGAAATGAAGGACCGAATACAGAAGGGGACATGGGAGCCTGAGCTGTGTCTTTTTAGATGGGACAGCTACCAGTCTGGGATTCCATAACATCACTGAAGGTAATACTGTAAAGCCAATGCTCTAAACGTGGGGCTTCATTACTCCCTGGAATTCTGGGCAAAATGTATGAGCAGGTATGTGTGTGTATGTGCATGTGTTTGTACATGCATGTGTTTGTAGTAGAGAGAGTATGTGTGTGGTATGAATGGTTATCTGTGTGTCTTTTTCCGGAAAAAAGAAGTACGGTTCATGGCTGACCACGGGTGCTTTTTGAGTGATGTAACTAGGAAGAGGTGAGGAACCACACACTGCACATAAAATGAGAAAGCAAAAGATCAGAAATTACACAGATAAAGTGGATTTGGTGAAGGAGGCTAGAGGGAAATGGTCAGAGAGAAGAACCATGGACATCTACTATTACAGAGGGCCAAGAGAGAAGAGTTAAAACATGGGATGACTGGTCAACCATGCCTAATGAGTTTAAGAGAACAAACCTATGAGTTCTATCAGGTGTGATCATCTGTGCTTTCTTGGGTCATCAGGAAATCATTCGCCTGCTCTAATGGGTGCTTTATGTAATTAGGAATAGTCAAGCTAATGTAATTGCAAAGAAAAAACAATGCCCTATGAAAGAAAAGGTCCACAAGGTGGCACTATGGGCCAATAAGAATATTCATCTGGCGTTTACAAGTAAAATGTTTACCTTCCTCTCTTTTTTTATCCTTTGCTAATATGCTGCAGCCCGATCTCCTGCATAATTTGTCTATTAAAAATACTGGCACTTGGAAATAATTTCCCTAGTTTCACGATGCTTCCATACTCTTTACATAATCCTGAGTAGACTTTGAAAGCCTTCATTTGAATCCCAGCTCTAATACAGGAATTTGAGTCTAATCCTTAATTTACTAAAATCCTCATAAGACAGCGTGCAGTCACTGCTGGCATTTATTGGTGCTTGGGGAACTGTGAGATTGGGAAAGACAGGAGGGAAATAAGAGTTCAAGGAGAGAAAGGAGCTTGAAGTTTGATCAGAAAAGCAAAGGACAGAAGCTCCAGCCACAATTGGAATTTTGGGCAAAAATGTATGAGCAGGAGGAGAAGGAGGGGGAGGAGAAAAAGAAGAAGAAATAAGTGCCTGGAAGGAAAAAAAAAAAATCAGATGTCACTGCAAAGGGTATATCTAGAATGAAGACCTTAAACATCACTTTATGGAGAGCGAATGATAATGACCTATATTTACTGAACACGTATGTGCCGGGCACTGTTACATTAACTAACTCATTTAGTCCTCTGCAGCAAGTAGTAGTATCCGCCTCATTTTACAGGAAAACCAGGCATGTGGATCAGAGGGGCAGATGTGAGTTTACAACCCAGCTAGACCTTATCACACCAGAAAACAACAGTCTTCAGAGGATTGTTGTAAAAATCAAAAGAGTTAATATTAGATGCAAACTGAAAATTGCTGCTTTTCAGCCTTTTTTGGCTTAGAAGGATGTCAGTTTCATATGCCTCCACCTAAGACATGAGCAGCACTCAGAACAGCGCCTGGGATATAGTCAGCGCCCAACCATATTTCTTCTCAGATGATTCTGTCTGCAGACAAGTGAGCTCTAAAAGCTAAATCTACGTGGGGCCATTGTTTAAACTGGACGGGGTGGGGTTCCTGCCGCATTGGAGTTCCCCAAGGAGCAAGCTAGCCTTTATGTTAATTCCTTTTCATTTATGATCTCCGTGTGTCTGCACTGTTTGCTTCTCATCTCTCTTCCCAGACTTCGGCTGAGGGCATATTCTTTGGGACTGGGAGCAGAGCAAGCGGTCTTTGTTTTCTCGCAAGGCAATTGCATGTGCAGAAGCCCTAGCCTCCTCTTTTGGGGCTCAATCCCTTCTCCCTCCCACCTCTACCCCACACAGCTTGCCCGCCAGCAGCTCTGCCTCTGAAACTACCCTGAAGAAATCAAGCTGGAAGTGTCTCTGGGACCTGCGTAGCTCAACCTTTGAGCTGTTTATCAGTGAGAAGGTGGGGGCAGCTGATCAAATTGCTGCAAAAAGGACAGAGGGATGGCCTGTGATAGGAAGAGTAGCTGCCCCCCAGCCCTGGAGCCCTCTCAGCCTCAGATTGGGTGGGACAATCAATGACTCCGCACTGCAATGCAGGGGCCCGTACACCTCCACACATCGCCTCTGAAAGAGGAGAATAAGTTCCATAGCACAATCCCGGCTTCTCCCTCAAACACCAGGCTCGCTCCAATCTGCCTGAAGAGGCAAGCGCCAAGGGTTACTGATTTTCTGGAAGATAAATGGCGACCTGCTTCCATTGAAACTGATTTCCAAGAAGCCTGTGCCTCCTTGACTGCTGACCCACTTCCAGATTCAATCCCGGCGGCCGTGGTTTCCAGAACATCACAGGGTAGCTTTCCCGCCGTGCCGTCCACGTTGGAACTTACATCGCCTTTAAAAGGCACAAATAGCCACGTTGCATAATGTGACCTGATGTTCTGACAACCCCACTTATACTCAGGAGAGATTTAAAGGTCACGATTGCGGGGAAATAGCGGCGAGAGAATGAAAGGGCCTTAAACACGAATTTCACAGACGTTTCCTCATTTTGAATCTCACCTTATGAAATCGAGACCAAATTGCCTGTGAGTTTAACAAAATATACAAGCGTAGAATCCATTTCTTAGGAACAAAGTAGCCTTAGGAAAAATTGTAAAATAGAGTAGACACAGTGTGAAGTGGTCAAGGTTTGTCTTAGATGCTCTCTGTAACATCACTCATTCTTCCCGCCTGTATTTATCCAGCACCCACTATGCTCAAGGCACTGGGCTAAGCCCTGTGGATCAGATGGCACAGAAGACAAACCTAATCCCTACCTGCGCAGGGCTCACAGTGTAGGGAAGAAAGACACAGAGACACACAATTACAATAAAGGGTGAAAAGGGTTAGGAAAGTGGAAATACCTTTGGGAAGCACATCAAGCAGGGGATCTGAGAGTCTAAAGGCGTGGCCAGCACCTACCCCAGTGAAGGATGGGTAGGAGAAAAGCATGTGAGGGAAAGGGAAAGTGTATCACACAGGGGGAGCAGCATATCTAGATGCTGGGAGAGGCAAAAGAGCACACCACAGTCACCACGAAAGATAATCCGGAACAGGGTCAGCAGGTGATGGCCCGTGACCAAATCCAGTCTACTGCCTATTTTTGTGAATAAAGTTTTATTGGAGCACAGCCACATTCATTTGTTTTATTATTCTTTATAGTAGCATTGTGCTACAATGGTTGGGATGAGTAGTTGCAAAAGAGTAATATGGCTCATAGTAGGCACTTAATAAACAGCAGCTGTTACAATATCTTCATTCTTCTACAGATGCCTTTAAGGGAGGGTAGAAAGTTCCTATCTTTTGAGGAAAAGACTCATTGTTCTTTGGCCAAAGCAACAAGTAAACGCCAGACCTGGTTTTGAATCTGCCCTAACTGACCGATAACCACTTTGCATCAGCAGCCACACTGCTGACAGTCATCAAGAAAGCTACAGTGTCACACAGGCAACTACAGCTAAAGGCCAACCCATCTGATAACACCCTTGTTTCTGAAAAACCCACCAACCTCTGAATTGTACTCTCTCCCTCTCTCTCTATGGTTCCAGCTCTCAGCCTTGCTTAGAGATATTGGGCCTTACAAGTTGTCATTTGTCTCTCTACTGAGGATGGTCTCTTATTTGGACATGCCCAGAGTGAGAAACCTGACTGAGCCAGGATTTGAATCCTGAAGGCACAAGGAAGATTGGGGTCACCCAGACATCTCTGTTGGAGATTATGAGGCTGAGAATCCCATGATGCATTCCACACATAGGTACCAGCCTCTCCAGGCTGCTTTATACCAGAAGGCTTGTAGGGATAGAGAAGCTTTTTTCTGCCAAGGGCTATTTGGATATTTATAACATCATTTGTGGGCCATACAAAGTTATCAACTTAAAAATTAGCCTGCTATATCTGGTCAAACATTTCACTAACTCACCTTTAATGCCTTGGCAGAGCCAGACCAAATGATTTTGTGGGCCTTATATGGCCCATGGGCCAGACTTCTCCATTCCTGGCTTAGAGGTTCATGGTCATAGGCACCTGCAATGCTGGGTGGGACTCATGGGATGAGTGTTTGTAGAAGTTACTGGTAAAAGGGTCTTCTCCTCCTTTACTGAAATGATCTGGTTTGGTACGTCTAGTGCCAGACTTGGCCAAGATTATAGCTGCTGCTTGCTCCTTTTGATGTGCTGGTTCTTAAACTAAAGTCTTTAGTACTTATTCATCAAGTTGAGTAGCTGAAGTAGGTTCTGCTCTATGGGTACATGGTCTTTTCAAATGTGTCTTCTGGTAATTCTAAACTGTTCCAGACTGAAGTCTGTGCGGTGTAGGCCAGCAGATCTTAACTTTTCTGACCCAAGATTAATGTAGGAGGAGGGCCTTCTTTTTCTTGTTTAAAAATCCTCACCCCATGATAGATTTTTATTGATTTTAGAGAGAGAATGGAGAGAGCATGAGAGAAACATCAACGTGAGAAACGAACATCGATCTGTTGCCTTTCATATGCTCCTGGATTAGGGATCGAACCTGCAGCGTGGGTATGTGCTCTGACCGGGAATCAAACCTGCAGCGCTTTGGGGCACGGTAGGCTCCTGAGCCACACCAGCTAGGGTGGCCCTTATCCTTCGTACAGACACATGCCTCCTAAGGAACCTAGCATGCTGCCTAATTGGCCAACTGCAAAGATAAGAGGCTGAACACTCAGGTTTCACTTAGCTTTTTAGCATCTGTCAGAATACCTTTTAGAAGGAGAATGATCAGCTCGGTGTGTTTCTGTGCTTCCAAATTTCATCTCTAGAATTTCTTTTTAAATAAACTTCTGTTTAGTCTGGGTTCACTGAAAGCAGAGCCTGAGACGAAGACTTGCCTGTGGTTTTTCATCTGGAAAGTAATTCCAAGGAGCAGAAGCTGAAAAGTAGACAGGGATGCAAATACAAAAATGAACTATTGAACTAGCCATTGCTGCAGGGGACTGGTGTTTTGTCTCACCAGGATCTTCTGAGAGAATTTTGAAATTCTTGTCTCCTTGGAATACATAAGGGAAAAACATTTACTAATCAGCTTCTATCACCTATTAGCTACTGATGATCTCGAGGTCTTGACTCTCCTCTACTTCAAGGTTGTAATGTTGCACGTAAGTTCTGTTATGTGGGTACATGGTCATGCCCGGGTTCCCACAGAGAATCGAGGGCTGTGTCAGAAAAGCTCCAGGTTAGGAAACAAGAAGTGTGTAATATAGCTGGAGGCCAGGTGCTCTGTGGTTATTCCTTTGCAGAGCAAGTCAAAGTTTGCTGCTTGGAACTTTCACAGAAGTAGCTGTAGCAAAATATAGGCCCCCAAAGATGTCTGTGGATCCCAAGAAATATCAATGAAAATGCATTAAAATAAGAAACATAAAAAACGTTAAGTAGGAACTTTGAGTTTAGCTCAAATGTGAAAAGAGCTTAGAAGCTATCATTCCTATTCGTTTATTAAAAAAACAAAACAAAACTGGATGAGTTGAAAGTCAATGACTTTTCCTGGACCCATCAGAGAAGTAAGATTGGACCCAACAGAGAAGTATAAACTCAGGGAAAACTGCCACCTCAACATGTGTTGAGAAAGAGATTTGCTCACCTAGAAAGAAGCTACTGGAGCTATAAAATGATAAGAACATTTAAATGATAAGTTTAACAAATTTTCAGATATGGAGTATGGATTGGTGACAGTAAGAAACTACTGGGCTCATCAGTCTTAGGGGCTCCCCAAACTTTCACAGGCTTTTCATCCAGGAATCCAATCAGGTTCTCACGGTGGGGATCTGAGAAAAACTTCCTTGTAGCTATGGTAGTCATTGTGAAAGAAGCCAGAGCCTTCTTCATAGAAAGGACTCACTGGAACTCTTTTCCAGATGAAAGAATGGGATTACTCCCTACTCCAGCCTTTCTGATCCTCCTAAGGGGAGAAAACTCATTTTGATCAGGGAATGGGGCTTTGAGGCACTGGATTTGGAATAGTGTAGTCAGGGATGGATGCAAGGAGCAGGGAACAGCTTTTTCCACTGAAGAAATGATGTGAAGGTCACAACTTCTAGACCAGTGATGGCGAACCTATGACACGCATGTCAGAGGTGACACATGAACTCATTTTTTTGGTTGATTTTTCTTTGTTAAATGACATTTAAATATATAAAATAAATATCAAAAATATAAGTCTTTGTTTTACTATGGTTGCAAACATCAAAAAATTTCTATATGTGACATGGCACCAGAGTTAAGTGAGTTAAGTTAGGGTTTTTCAAAATGCTGACACGCCGAGCTCAAAAGGTTTGCTCTCACTGTTCTAGACCTAAGCCCACTCAAAGGCTGAAATTTAATCAGAAAATTATAGAATGCCCTCTCTCTCTCTCTCTCTCTCTCTCTCTCTCTCTCTCTCTCTCTCTCCATACCACCATACCAACAAGGCTCTAATGTAACAGTGAATTACAGCTGAAAGAACTTTAAGACATCAATTTTTTTTTTTCCTGAGGAAGAGTACACAGAGAAGTTCAAAGTGAAGAGAGAAGATAAAAAGATTTACTCTAGAGCAGTGGTTCTCAACCTTGGCTGCACATTAGAATCGCCTAGGAATCTTTTTAAAATCCTGATTTCTGGGCCCCATCCTCCAGAAATTCTGTTTCTTTGTTACTAATGTTGTGGCCCCACCCCATAACAAAGAAACAGAATTTCTGGAGGATGAGAAGAGCCTAGACTAGTGCTTGACACACAGAACTATATGTCATCTTTCTCTTTGTTTTTAATATTTAACCAAGAAATACTTATTAAACAAAAAATTAAGACACAAAAGCAGCCCTGGAAAGTGTGGTTCAATGGGTTGGGCATCGTCCTGTGCACCAAAAGATGCTGGTTTTTCTCCAGGTCAGAGTACATGCCTGGGTTGTGGCCTCGATTTCTGGTAGGGGGTGTGTGCAAGAGGCAGCTAATTGATGTTTGGCTCTCACATCATGTTTCTCTCTCTCCCCTTCCTTCCCCTCTCTCTCTAAAAGAAACAAACAAACAAACAAACAAAACAATAAAAAAAGACACAAAAGCAATACATGTATTGCTTTGGCCTCATTTCTTTCTGATTTGATAATACCCATGCAATTCAACTGTGATAATGTGTGTTTATGCTGATACCAAACCTTCATTCCTTCAGCTTTGAATTCATTAGTGGTGGGTACTGTATGTGGGAGGTGTGTTTGAAAAATATAATGACCAAATGCTTATTATTAACCAAAAGGGATAACCTCTAGGTTTTTTGGTAGCCTAGACAGCGGCAGAGGGAATATTGCTGTTACGAAATTGACACCAGAAGCGTCCTGATCTGTCAAGGGAACAAGCCCTGGTAGGGAAGGCAGATACAGCAGAGTGGTGGGCACACAGCTGGGGTCAGAGGTCATTCTGAGGCAGAAGACTTCAGAGGTAAAGAGAGTAGACTCTGGAAAATGACAGCCTGTGCCGGGGTCCAACCCCAGCAGGTCCAGGGGTCCCCAAAGGCGTGGACGGAGTCGGCGAAGAAGGAAGGACATGGAGACAGCGTTCAGTTGATCAGCAGCCTAGCCAGGATCTCCAGAGAGGTTCTGCTACGGATCTCCAGCCAGGTTCTGTCCAGGTTCTCCAGGCAGGTCCAGTCACCAGGTTCTAATCAGGCTCTCCTGCCAATCTCCGCAGTCAGGTTCAGTCCAGGATCCCCTGCCATGCTCTCTCGCCAGGCTTTGCCTCGCCAGCGAAGTTCTTCTGTCTCTAGAGAACGTTCTGTGTAGGTTCTGTGCCTAGGCTCTGTCTCTCTTGGTCCTGTCTTCCAAGCCCTGTGTTCTCAGTTCTGTGTCTGAAGTTCTGTCTTCTGAATTCTGTCTCATGAGTTCTGTCTTCTTGATTCTGTTCTAAGTTCTGAGTGTTTCTGTCTTGTTACAACTGTATTTATACCAGTTGATTCAATCCTATCAATCTCTATTACAAAGGTTAGGGCGTTTCTTATCTCCATTCCAGGGAGAAAAGATTATGTAGTTTAAGCATGATTGTTCGTAGTTAAAGGGATTAATTACCCGCCTGGCACTTAGTTGAGGGGTTTTATTCCCTCCCTAACTTCAGGGGAAAATCCCTACCTGGGGATTCAACCTTTCTCGGAGAGGTGACTTTGGTTAAAACACAGCGCCAAGAAGGTGAGCAAACATATTAAGAACAGTATGCCATATATGCCAGGTCCCTTGAAACAGCAAGGATGGACCGGCTCCCGGCAAGCCTGGTTCCTTCCTCTGTCACCTGATTGATCTGTGGTCTTCGGCAAATTACTTAACCTTCATGTCCCATTTTGTCATCAATAAAGTAGAATGATGAGCATACTTAATTCTTTAGGTCATTGTGCAGTTTAAATGAGTTAATAGAGTAGTCCTGAGACATAGCAAAATTCCTAAAGAGTCAGAGACCCCAGAGAAGTGAGTGCTTCTATCTTGACCCATTCATGGAGCCCATGTCCCAAAGCTGCTCCTGCGAGGCCAGCATGGGCCACTCTGTGAGGCCGGCCCAAGGCTACAGAGAGAGCCAGTATCAGGGCTTTTCAATAAAGGATTGTCTTTACATCATCAATGATTCAGCTCCTTGTGATGCCATTGTAATTAATCATTAATAACAGGAAAGAGCAAAGGGAAAGCCAAATATTACAGGCATGTCACTTAGACACTTCACCAAGAAACTAAAGCTTTATAATACTCCCTAGAGAGCCACCAGTCTATTCCCTGCAGATCTCTGAGGAAAGGGACAAGACAGGGAGGGGAATAGACGCATGCCCAGTAAAAGTTGGGGTGATGTCAGGAAGGTACTTGTTTGTTAGTCACACCTGGGAACAGGTCATTGGCCAGTATAGGCATGGCCACTGCAAGGGCAAGAAATTTAGGCTATTTAATCCTCTAAACAAAGGAGTTTGTTCTCTTGGTGTGTTGCATTTGACTTCTGGCTTGCAGGGTTCTCTCGCTCCTGCTTCCTGGCATTCATCCACATGACCCATGGACATGGGTCCCTGCACATAATGAACTAAAGGACTGCAACTAGCCTGATGCTGAACTGGACCTGGCTGCAACATGGAATGGAGACTCTGGACACTGGCTTTGCTCCTAGCTTTACTGAAACCCCAGCTACAATTCTATGACTGGACTAAGAAGGGAAATGGGACTTTGGAAACCCAGAGATATAATTCTATGCAAATAAAAATCACTCATCCCCCTGTGCAAGTCTCAGAAAATTCGTTTTCTCAAGATATCGTAAGGACACCACCCCCCAGCACTCAATGAGGAAGAGGATGCCCAAGTTTCCCCCAAAACATTTGGGCATCTCCAGTGACCAGCTGATGGTGGCCTTTGTATCTGGCTCATTCTAGCTTTAGACAGTCCTAAGGATTAGAGAGGACTCCCTCCTCCCTTCCCCCAACCTTGCCCCCCGTCCGGCCCCCAGTGGAGTTGAAAGCTCCCTCCTATTTCTTCCATCCACTGTCATTTTTCCCATGGGTCAGACTGGACCTAATCTCTCACCTGACCCGCCATCCAACCACCTGGAGCCAGCAATTAAGCCACTCCGAGTCCTTCCTTTCCCAGCTGGACTCTAGAGTAATAATACCAGAGTGCATTTCTAGGCAGATTTAAGATCTCAGAAATAAACATGGTCTGTTCTCTCGAGCCCGTGGGCCCCTGCAGAACTCCAGGCTAGTCTGACAGAGCATGACCCTGTATGTGTTTGAGAAGAAGGGATGACTTTAAAGGTGATTTGTTAGCAAGTTTGCTCACCAAAGGGCCTGTATGTTCCGATTTCCTCCAAGTCCTTCCAGAGGCTCTATTTCCTGATGATCAGTGGGAAAATCCCCGGAACAGGATTGGTTGTGTGAAATTTCAGATTTTCTGCAAGTTCACAGCTAGAACCCATGCACAATTACTGTTAAGAGATTCATTTTGCCACTCTGAAAGCCCCACGGATTAGGCCTTTCTTTCGGAAGAAAGGAAAAAGCCCCTTCTGAATTCGTAGCCTCCTGTTGGAAATTCCTGGGATAGAATAGTCTTCACACCGCCGAGCATTTAAATGTAAACGTTTTCTTTTCAAGGTCAGGGTTTAGAGCCCAAGGCCATTACTGAAACTGCAGGGGCAGAGCCGGAACAATTCTTTTGGCATTCTAAAAATAAGCAGCTTTATTTTCAAACTGTGGGATGTGGTTCAAAAGACAGAGTCTTAACAATTTACCTCTTTGACTGCCACTTGTATCCTTTTCTGTCAATTTGGCCAGAGGGGAGGAAGCAGGTCCTACACAAAGGGAACCCAATTTCTGAGAATTGCATAAGATTGATTCTTGGAGATCCTGGTACAAATGTCTCCAACCTTTCCCTCCCTGTAGGGCCCAGGTGATGGACTGATGGTTAGATTCCTGGTGGCTGAACCCCAAGCAGGATCAGGCCTCCCTCAGACGCACCAGTAGGGAGAAAATTCTGAAAGGAAAGCAATGCCTTAGCAATGGACAGAGCTGGAACCCCAAAGACCTTAGGGAAAAGCCTCCTTGAGCTGTGTTCTGGAGGGTGACGCGTGCAGCGGAGGTAGACTGAGGTTCTTCGTCCTTGTCATTTCTTACTTATTTCCATTTCTCAGCCTCAGTGAAAAGGAGAGAGTATCCTTTAACAGAAAAATGTATCCACAGTATTCAGTAAGACAACACACTATTTACACCTGGAAGTCTTACTGATCTTAGAGATGCTTTTCTGGAAGACTCTAGCCCAAGCCATCTTCCCCCTCACCAGATGGTGGGCCTTGACCATACTGGACTCAGGCAGCATGACACTGAGCTCTCAGGAATGAGTCTCAGAGGAGGTCAGAGAGACTTGAAAAGAATAGTCCAGCGTGGAAGGCACTGTCCCTTGAGCATCTGAGACCTGAGTGTGTGTGGATGGAAACCTGACCCAACAAGGACGGCAAGCACATACCAGAGTCTTCTTGGCAGGCTCCTGCCCAGCAAGCAGGAATACTGTGTACTTCTGGTGAATGGACAAATGGACCACACCACAGGCCCACCCAGACCTTGCTGGGCATAACAGAGCCTTTTACATATTTTTTTGTAATATAGATCTAATGAATTTTTTCCAGCACCATGTTATTCATAAGACCTCCTTGAAACCTTCATTTTGACAAGATTGAAGCAACTATTTTAAAGCCATCTTAGCCATCATTCTCTTTTCCATCAGTCTTTTTTGAATGACATTTTTTTTTTTAACATTTAGAACTGTTTTTATGGTGTTTGAGAATCCAGACTGACTGGGTAGTTCCTGAATATAAGACTTTATTTACTATGAATCTGATTACTTTTCTCTACTCTCCCAACTCATAGCTAAATCATTTTATCTGTCTTCTTGCTGGTATCATGTTACAGATTTTGAATATCGATGGAAGTTTAATGTTGGACATGTAGACATTTATAAAAGAGGCATCACGGTGCAGGAAGAACTTAGATGGCTGGTGTTCAGGAAGGTCAACTTTATGCATCTTGCCCAAGTGAGGTGGCCTTTAGAAAATTAATTTTTCTGAACCTTCATATATGTTTTTAAATCTGTAATGGGAGGGGTGAGATAGCTCAACCATGGTGAACTTTTTTCATATACTATTGGAACCTTCCTCAGCTCTTCTTCTTTCACTCTTCCTTTGAATTTCTTTCCATACAGGGATTTGCCTCATACGTCCCTGCTTTTATTGTTATCTCCCTAGCTCTTCCCACATCTGGTTCATTTTCATTTTGTAAATCTCCCAGCTCAAAAGTAGCCTCTTCAGAGAGGCTTCCCTGGACTACTCTATCTACCCACCTTGTCCACTGTGTTATTTTGTTTGTGTATATGATGCCACGTATTTATTTTATTTTGCCTCTTGTTCACTGCTGAAACTGCAAAGCTAGAAGAGTACCTAGCGCATAGCAAGTGCTCAGCATGTATGTGACAATACATGGGTAACTTGTACTATTTACAGAATGAACCTCTCTTCATGTACACTTAGCTCTGATAGAATTTAATGTTCTAATTACACCAACTCTAGAGATGTGGGAGTTAGGGCAAGTGCGGATGACATTTGCATCTTGCCAATATGGCACAGGCCTCCTGGTCAAGGCCACGGGGAACCCTGGAATCTGGGAGCCAAGCCTGGTGTGATGGGTGGGCAGCTGGCCTCGCTGCCTTTGGCTGCAGTGAAGCTCTCAGCATGAAGGAACCAGTGACTATCTCTGGTAGAGAAGTCATTGGAAGAGTTTTCTGTGGCTCCTATGTCACATAAGCAGTATAAGTGATTCAGTGTTTGAGGGGATGAAAGATGCTAGTCTCATACTGATAATTTGAAGGCAGCAAGATGCTATTTCTTTTGCTTCCTTAAAGAAAGTCCTGCGTCCTTAGAAACTGTGCTCTGCATAACAAAGAATGTCAGTCAACCAGCAAATATATCTTGTAGGCTTACTTGTCCTGTGACATGCTGTGATGACAGAAAATCCCTGGTTATAACCTCCCTGAACTCAAAAGCACCCAGGAACACCTTTCATGGGTAGATTTTAGAATGATTAAAGATGATCCTAAGCCTGGATGTAGTATAAGTGTTGGTTTATCTAAACCATTTATCGTGCTTAAGTGGTGTCACAAAGTTGTCACTTTATACCTGTCATCTTTCAGATCAACTCCCAAAGGGGCTTGTTCACCTCTCGAAAAATTGGTTCCTGAAACGTAATCCTCTGGTGGCAGGTTTCTAAGGTCACATGGTTCAAGTATTAGGGCAAGCATCATATGCACTCTAGTCTGAGATAAGATATTAGCATGTTTTCCCAAGCTTTTTTTTTTTTTAATCCAAATGAATTATCTTTAGTAAAAGAGGAATAAATGTGCAAACCTTTGAGAGTTCAGAGCACACCATTTCTTAAAAGCACATTTTTTATTTTGTAAGGAATAAGAAAACTAAATACACTCGGGTGCCTTTTCTTTCTACTGCTTGGTGTGTGCTATTAGGAGCAATCGCAGTCTTTTTTCCAGCAAGGTCATGAGTTCTAATCAGCCATAACCCAGAGGCTTGCAGCTCTGGCAAGGGTTTTACCCAACTTCATGCCTTCTTACAGGAAAAGCGCAAAGGAAAATACCATGCAACCTCAGAAACTGTACTATGCATAACAAAGTATGCCAGTCAACCAGCAAATAAATCTTATATTTTAGGAGAAATTAGGAGAAACAGTTGCAATTCATGTCCCAGACAAATGGCTAATTAGATATTTATGAAAATCAATGAACTATAAAGCACATAAAACTAATTTATATGCTATAGAGTACCCAAGCACCATCACAATAATGGCCATGTCCATTTGTACAGCCTTTCAGTTTCACACGGCACATCAGCCTTCTTTTCAGCTCTATTCCTTTCTTGAGTTTTTGTTATCAAAGCACATCATTATTTACCAGTGCTCTCACTTAAACAGAGAATGTGTTACTTTCTGCATCAGTTCAAATGTTCATAAGAAATGTACCTGTGTGCTGTCTCTTTGATGAGCTTGACCTATAATTTGATTATGTGGGAAAACATCACGGCAGGAGTTCTCAAGGAAGAACAGGAAAGAGCACAGGAGACGAGGAACAGAACTGGCTGGTTGTGAGGAACTCAGCGGGGTACCAAGAGGGATGGTGTTGCTGATAAAAAAAAAAGAAGAAAGCGGATTTTCATCTAAAATGAGAAGAGAGAAAAATACCTGCATTTATACAAGATGGAATGATTTGCTTCCATTGATGGACATAATGGGAAAAAAATAACTTGAGCATCAGGGTTAAAATTGGGTTGAATTGAAAAGAAATCCAGCTGGAAAAAGTGGCAGCTCTGAGCTGGATGCAAGGTATCCTTGAAATGGCATTAGAAATATGAGGGAAACGGTCATACTTCAGGGTGGGTGATTGCTCTGTGACCTGCAGGAGCCTGGAGAACATATTCATTTAAACCTCACTCGTTTCCACCTATTAGAGTTCACAGAGAGCTCGGTTTCACTGGTCTCACTCTGTGCAAAGTAAGTGGAAGGCTGACCCATCATTTGGTGGCAATCTGCGGGAGGAAGATGGTGCCTGTACTTTGGTACCATATTTCTCTATCCCAGGTATGCTGTGGATTGTTGTGAATTGAAATTCCAATCTATCTTCACTTCCACATTGTCACTCAATCTGTCATTACCATCTCAATAAATGGTGCCACAATTCCTCATTAATCTAATATAAAAACTTACGCATCATCCCTCATTCTTCCTTTTATCTCAACTTTCTTATCCAATCTATCAGCGAAGTGCTGTCAATTTTATCTCCTAAATATGTATGTCTCTGATTGAAATGCGTTTCTCCTTCTTTACTCCCAGCCCAAGAATCCAAGCCTCCATCTTACTCAAAACATCCTTCCTAATTGGTCTCCCTGCTTCCCCTCATCTCCTTTTCATACCCAGTGTCCTACCAGAAGGCAGGAGGTCTTAAAATGGAAGTTAGCTTTTCAGGGGCCTGAAACCAAACCTCCTTCTTTGGCCCAACTAACCTCACATTATGTAACTCATGTCTTTCATTCCAAACTCTCTCCCACTATTCTCCCTCTCATGAACACACTCTAGTCACAGGCCTTTGCCCAGGGTTTTCATGTAGCCAGGCATGTTTCACTCAATAGTGGTCACCTAGATCTCCAAGGCTTCTGCACCCAATCTCACTTGATTATATGTTTACCCAAGAGAACCCAAGAAAATCTGGGCACTAGAGGCTGAGGTGAGGACCAAGGCAGAAAACACAGGAACTGATTGAAAGTCTGATGCAGAACAATAGACCTCCCGCCCTCCCCCATCTTTCACTGCCTCCTCTATAAGACTGGAGGGTTTGTCTCAGATCTTGAGAAGGAGTGGACATAGAGGCATCAAGTTGAAATCAGAGGGGTTAACTCTATAGACTGAACTGAGTGCTGCAACATGGTATTCCCAACTCCCTGACTTACTTCTAGATTGTCATCAGCCAGAGCGATTTCATCCTCCTTCCCCATCAGCAACACACAGGCATCACAAGATTCTTCTTTGGAAAAATGAAATTACTTAAAAGAAAACTGCTACAGATCTGACATCCTGACCATGTAGAGGTCTCCCAGTGACAAACCCAGTTTGCCTCCAATGACCTCATGCTTGAGTGCCTCATTCTCAGATATGAAGTATCTGAGAATTTCTGAAAATTGAAAAATTTCAGAAAGATACCAACATGAGAGACAGAGCTAAAAGCAGAGAAAAAGGAACTCAAAAGAAACAAAGACTTTATATGACAAAAGAACATTGAAAGATTTTATTATTAACACCTTTAAAGCTAGAAGGCAAGATATTGAATCCACGAAAAGAACAGGCTGACTTAACATGGGAGCAATAAGAAAGAAATAACTCTGATTTTAAAAATGAAAAATTAAATAGAAAGATTGCTAGAAATGATAAGAAAGTCTCTTCAAAACCGGAACTAAAATATGAGGGGTGACCATTAGGAAGAAGAGATAATAAAAATTAGAGGATCAATCTAGGACATCTAACTCAGGCAAATAGGAATTCCAGAAGAAGAATACTAAGAAAAATTGGGTGGAAATTATCAGATAAATAGTACAGAGAACTTTCTCGAAATAGAAAGGCATTACTCTTCAGACACAGGGCCCCCCACCCTGCAATCTTCATCTCAGTGAATAAAAAAAGACACACAGCAAGACACATCATCAAGAAATGTTAGACTGCCAGTGAACATGAGAAGAATTAAAGTTTTGAGGTAAAAAAGCAAGATTTGAAATGGCATTAGAAAATAAAAAACAACTACAATTTTTTATTTTCCATACATTTTTTAAAAGCTAATGGAAGATGCATTTCAGCAGAAAGGGGAGTAAACCAAGAAATAGGAAAACATGGCAGGGGGCAGACAGGGAATCCAACAGAAAGACAGTGAAAGACGTTCCCGATCACAGCTATAGAGCAGTCCTAGAAATTCATCCAGTCCATGTTCAAATTTCCAACCCTGGCTTCCTGGGTGATCACCTCATGCCTGTGAGGACATCATTCAAGACCAGGGAAAGGAACACCCAAAGGATTAGAGGGAACAGTTCCAGAAGAGAAGCTGTGGGGATTGGTGTCTGTTCCCAATAGCCAAAGTGGGAGACCTCATAATTCTCAAGGCATTCATAAATAAGAATTTGCATCAATAGTGGGGAAAAACTGACCCTACTGTTACCCAATTAAAAACTATTAGGTATGGTAAGTAGATAGAAAATATGACCCAAAATTAAGAGAAATATCAATTAATTGAAACTGAGCCATAAATAACACAGATGATAGAATTAGCAGACACAACAGTAAAAGTTATTATATCTGTATACCACATGTTTAAGAAGCTAGAGAAAACACTGAACATCTGAAGTAGGGCCATAGAACAGATTTTAAAAGGACCCAAATCAAAATTCTAGAGATAAAAATTATAATGTCGGAGATGAAAAACCACACTGGGTAGAATTAACAGCAGATTAGACATTATACAAACGTACTCAAAGACTACCTTGATTGTGTAGTAGCTACAGCATACATTTTAGTCCTAGAGGAAGCAGTTCTTCCATCTCAATTCTCATTTATAATCAACACTGGACTTTCCTATTGACAGTACCTGTGGTTAATTAAGAGATAATTTGGCACTGACGTTAAGAAACCTGGCACATACTTCATCAAAATAGACTCTCTTCAGGCCATTGGGATGAATGCTGCCTATTTAATGATACTAAGCAGTTGTCTCATTAGCTTGTCATGAATAAATCTCCTTTACAAATATATGCATGCCATATTTTTAACCTTTTGTGCTACAGATAAGAATGTCTAGTGGGGGCAGTACCCTCAGAGGTCCCGGATCTGTCTCTTGCTTCAACAGTGTTTGGACAGAACAGATCCAGGGATGCCCCTTCTTCCAGTCTCCAGCCACCCTCCTACGTCTTATCCAGTCACCACCTTCAGAACCACCTCCAGGACCAGCCAACACACCGGCTTTTTTTCTACCTTAACTCCTTATTGCCGAACAATCATGAGCTCCCAAATTCATCAGAATTATTCCACTGAGGTGGAGGCTACGGTCAACCACCAGGCCAAACTGCATCTGTGGGCCCCCCACACCTACCTCTCTCTGGGCTTCTATTTCAACTGCGATGATGTGGCTCTCAAGGGTGTGGGCCACTTCTTCCACAAGTTGGCGAAGAAGCGTGAGGGTGCTGAGCATCTCCTACAGTTGCAGAACAAGCGTGGCAGCACGTTGTCTTCCAGGACGTGCTGAAACATTCCCAAGATGAGTGAGCAAAACTCATCTGGAGAAGAACCTGCACCAGGCCCTCTTGGAGCTGCAGGCCCTGGGTTCTACCCGTGCAGACCCTCATCTCTGTGACTTCACGGAGAACCACTTCCTGGATGAGGAGGTGAAACTGATCAAGAAGATGGTGACCACCTGACTAACATCCGCAGGCTGTCAGGCCCCCAGGCTTGGCTGGGCGAGTATCTCTTCAAAAGGTTCACCCTCAAGCACGACTAGGAGCCTCTGGAGCCCAGAGGCCTTTCAGAGGCTCCTCTGCATTCCCCTGGTGTCTCTGGCTTTTACCTGAGCCTCTTCCTGAAACCACTAGTCATTCTTTTAACAATTCTGAAGCCCTCTCCCTGCATTGGACCAAATGAAACAATAAAGCTTTTAGCAGAAAAAAAAATGTCTAGTGGGAAAGACTCAGGAGTTAGAGGTCTGGTTTTCAATTATATTCACTAGATATTTATGGGATGTGCTCTGTGTTGTAGGCATCGTGTGAGGTAATGGGACCCAATGGTGAACAAGACACAGCACCTGTGTCTCATGATGCTTAAAATAGAATGGCAGGAGACAGACAAGGAAACGTGTTATTATGACAAAGGGTGATAAGGCTATGATGGCCAAGTAGAGGTGCTAATGAGAGCATAAAGGAAGGCATCTATTCAGATTTGAAAGCCAGAGAAGACTTACTGAAAGAAATGAGGTCTCCTATGGGATCTGAAAGAGAAACAAGGGTTTATACCTTGAAGAACTGGAGGGAGATGTTTCCTGGGAGAGGGGCCAGCCACTCTGAGTCAAGAAAAGGCAAGGCATCTGTGGGAAACTGCAGGAAACTCAGTGTGGTTAGAAAGTTGGCCAACTGGACTTGGTGAGAGTTAAGCCTAGGGGTGTTTAGCTTAGATATTATCCCAAGGAAAAGAAAAGGAATTGAGGAATTTTTGAATGTGATCATTTTACTCAGGGTAGAGTGTAAGAATTGGAGAGGTTGTCACTATAATCCAGGAGAAATGTGATGTTAACCTGAACTTGGCAAAGACCTCAAGTATGGAGAGATATAGACACTTTCAAGAGAAATGTAAGGAACTGAATTCAGCAGAATGTGTTGATTGATGATTGCTGGAGACCAAGAGAGAAGGAAGAGTCTTAGGTCATTCGTGGCTTGAACAGTAAATCAGCTTTCTTTCCTGAGTGCCCACCGGGCTCTTGACCACTACTGCATAAAGTTTCCCAATGCCAGCATGGGCTATTGTGTGTTTGAGTTTATGTTCTTTGACCTCACCTAGGTGTTCAATGTTGCCTGGCAACACCTGTGCATCCCTTAAGTCAGCTTTCTTTCCAATTCTCTGCGGTGTTTCAAACCTCTCCACTCTCCTGAAAGCTCCCATCTAGTCATCATCCCCTTCCCGGTTCACAGACTTGCCTTCTATTTTCCTAAAAACAATGAAGGTCACCCGAGTTGATGTCTCTTACCTCCTTGTGTGCTAGTTTATCCTCACAGCTTTGCCTTCAGGAAAATTTCCCATGGTCCTCTGCAAGGATATGTGCTCTGTCTGTGCACTATCTTCTCCATTCTCACCTACTCAACACCCTTGCCCTATGGCACCTATAATTATCTCCTCCCTATTCAGCTTTCCTTCTCTTATCTCAGTGTTCCCTTCTGTTGTCTCCCTCCCATCAGCACCTAAGTATTTCCAAGCCTCTGCCATTTTGGAAAACCCTCCCTTGATTCTGGCTGCCATAGCTCTCTCTTTCTGTTGTACTTTTTTTAAAAGACCTGGCCACTTCTCACTTACCATTGACTCAGCCTTCTACGGCCACCATGCCCTTTGTGGGCTAAACACAATGATTTGCACATAGGCTTGGTTGGGATCCTAGAGCTGCCACTGCGTGGCTTGGCAACTTGGGCATGCTTGAATTTGTCAATTGCAAAACAAAGACAATATTAATTATGTCACTGAGCTGTTGAGAAGATTGATTAGCTGATGCATCTGAATTCCCTGGCATAGAATCTAACACTTGGCACTTGCTGACAGCCATTTATTACCAGAACTCAATATCTAGGTTTCCAGTCCAGGGCGTGCATTCCATCCCACCATTTGGCCAACCAAATTCTTGTGCATTATGAGATAGTACCGTAGACAGAAAGGGCTTGATGTGGCCCAGCTCCTGGTGGGAACTTCCTTGGTGTTAGATGGCGATAAGGAGCTCTTGCAGCTGGTTTTCAGCCTGCATCTTGTCCAGACCCTGATTTGACATTTGTTGTTTCTCCTCTGTCATCCTGTCTTTGCAGTTGTTTTTGTAATTCTTAAAATCTTTAGTCAAATCCAGTCTCATGAAAGACAGAAAAGGAGGAAAAATGTGGTTCAAGGGAGCTTGACACTTTAACTCCTGAACCTTCTTTCCTAACACCAGGTCTCTTCCAGGAAAGGTTCCTCGCAAGGGGGGCGCTCCATGAAACAAGCATCCTATGTAGGGAAGCCTCTAGCAAGCCCTCACTTTCAAGGATAGAGTTTGAGGGTTTGCAGTCCTAATCGCAAATCTCTTGATACAGCAAACATTTCCTGAAGTCTTATTCTCCGACTAAGTATTTTGGAGCTTGCAAGCTCAAATATAATGAATGGAGCCATTAGCATGAACAATCACTCAACAATATAAGTTATTTTAATGGGCCCATCACTTGAAACTAAACTTCCACCATCTGTTCTACCCTTTAACTGCAAATGCAAAAAGAACACCACTCTCAATGGCATCATAAAAAGTTAGATATAAGTGATTTAAATGCATGCTTTGGTTCTGTATTCAGTGTGATATAGATCTAAAGGAAGACTCATATTGGATTTATTTTTTATTGCAAAATCAAAATTTGAGTAGAAGAGTTTCTCTGTTAACAAAAGAGTGGCTTTTAGGTTGGTATGGGATATGCCATGTCATTCATTCATTCATTCATTCATTCACTCACTCAGTCCCTCAGTCAGTCAGTTAGCCAGTCAGTCACTCTTTTCTTCCACAGGTATTTACAGAATGCCACCATGTCCCTGGCACTGTATTAGAAACTCGGAATACAGAAGTTAACAGTGATAATTGGCAAGACCCCTGGAACCTCCCAAAGAAAAATAAAACATAGTATTATTAGTAAACATAGAAGTCAGATAAAAACTCAAGTAAAAATGTTATGTTCTGCTTCAGAATGGTAATACTGTGTTAGAGTTTGAAGAAATTTGAAATTAGCCAGCTCTTGGTTTTAAATTCCCAATTTCTTCACAATGGGACCACTCAGAGTCCATTTTTCTTACCTGACATTTGTTCAGATATCTGACTCTGTTTCCTCATCTGGAAAATGGGAACAGCAATACCTTCCTCATGGTTCTGTTGCAATTGACTGAGTTATATGTGCAAAGTTGCTAGCCCAAGGCATGGCTCATAGTTGGTGCTCTATGTTTCGTTTCTAACTTGCATTTTTAAATAGATTTTGGAAAGTGACTTTTCAGACATAAAATGATAGGTTCATAGAATGCCAGAGCAGGAAGGGTCTAAGAAATAGTCAGCTTTACAGTCATGCTCCTTCTTTTATAGACAATCAAATTTAATCCCAGAGAGAATTAGTAACAAGCTCAAAGTCTTGCACTTTGCAGTGGTTTCTAAAACATTCTTATTGGACACCTATTGACAAAAAATATTGAGCATTCACTCTCAAATAGGTATAACTGAGTATATATATATATATATATATATATATATATATATATATATTACAGTATTAATATACTGGGTACATTATAAAATACATAAAATAGAAATAAAAAATGAGGATGGTAAACTGAAGAATATTTGTTGTTTCATTAGTTGTGATGGCTTCATACTGTGCTTAAGGCATCTAACCTAGTCTCTTAGGCCACATTATATACTTAGGTCAAGTTCATTATTATTTCCTTTCTTTCCAGAATGCCCTGCATTCATGCCAACAGCACTCCTTGTCAACTCCATCTCCCAGTTATAGCTTCATTACCTCTTTTCATATCAATTATGGCTGTGCTAGTCCATGCCAGCAGCATTTGTCACTCAAACATCTGCCAAGTCTTCTAACTAGCCACTCTGCTTATATTCTCACCCTCCCTCCCTGTCTTAGTCCATTTTTCCTGCTTTAACACAAATACCATGGACAGAGTGGCTGATATATCAGGGAAATTTATTTCTCAGTGGCTGGAAAGTCCAATATCAAGGCATTGGTAGAGTCAGTATCTGATGAGATCATACTTTTTGGTGTTAACCTAAAAATAAAAAGCCAAAGTAAGAAGCAATAAGCAATTATTTTTTATCACAGAAACCCAAATTGTGTCCCGATTTCAGGGTGAAGGCAATTAGGTTTTATGAGAAAAGGAAGGGAAATAATTAAACAAGTAGAAAAAAGGCATTTCCATTGGTGTTAACCAACCTAGTTACTATTTAGCTATGCATGGCTGGTTACTGATTCTGTCTTCAGGAGAATGTCCACTATCAATAGATCTTGTGGTCAGGATGTCTGCTTTCTTGTTAGCTTTACAAACAATTACAAGACACTGCTGCTTTGACCCAGTTCAAAGGTTAATTTCCCTAGTTCAAACATCTCATAGGTTCAAGGGGCAAGATGTGAATCAGATAGCAAGCAGAATCCCTGTCACTTACACTCATACAATGTAGACTGGAAATCCACCAGCTCTTCTGGAATGGTTGCTCTGGCTCTGTTTTAAAGTGGCTCCACTTATGTCAACTTCTCATAATAAATATATAGATGGTAATACAGAGAAATGATGGCACAAATATGTCTCTTTGATGACACTCAGGTATACATATAATTTAAAAGAAAATAGGGTTCTGATTTTGAATACTCTTGGAATTTCATACCTGGTCCCATATTAATAACAATGCAGGAAAATTTGTATGTAACATATCACTGTGACACAGAGCTTTCTTATAATTTGGGAAATTTGGGGGCCAAATTGGAAGAGTGAAAGCATTAACCCAATTCTTTGAGGAAAAAATAACAACACCTGGAATAAAATAATTAGGAACCCTTTGCCTTCCAATGAACCGGCATGCAACTGTATCCAATCTCCCTTATGCGTTCCCTTTGATCGCATGAAGCCTTCCCTTGGTCAAACCTCTTCCGTTCCAATAGCACTAATTTGTAACTCGGCATCTTCCATCTGGGATTCAGATGATTCAGATTGGTGCGGCCTCCATTCCACGCTGGGCTGAATATCCCCAGCACCTGGCTGAACATACTGGTTTCAGCATATTTACCCAAATTGTTACTAAAACATCAGACACAGAGGGCTCCTGTCAGTCAGATAGCAAGCAGAGTCCCCGTCACTTACACTCCGAGAACGTAGACTTGAAATTCACCCACAGAAGCTCTGCATCGCCATTCATACCAACGGCAGCCCCTGGAGCCCTGGATCTGGCATTCAAAGCATCCACGGAGAGCAGGGGAGAAATTATGGAGGCAGGTTCGCTGGTTCCAGCCTCCCACTTTATACATATTCTGTGGGTAAGTTTTGGTCTCTTCTTTTTCATCTCGTTTTAACTTCCCCAAGTCCTTTGCTTAGTGCTGTGTCCACAGCGGCTGACAATCTCAGTTCCTGAGGTCTTTTTAAATCCAGTCTCTTTACTTCCCTCTGTTTGGTTGAGAGATTAGAGCTTCTTAGCTTGAGCGTCAGTTTTGGAATGCAGGCTGAAGGTCAAGGGTGAAGAAACTGTTTCTGCCTCCTGCCTCCCATTTTTCCTTGGAGTATCCTCTTTGATTTACAGGTCTGGAAACTCACCAAAGCCTTGCTATTGTACTGTAGCTGGAAAATGGCCCAGTTTCAGTCTTACTCTTTGCAAGAAAGATTCGTTTCCTCTGTTCTTGCCTTTTGCTGTAGAATTCATTATTATAATGCCTGTTTACTTACATTTCTATCCGGTGATAATGAGCTTTTCAGCCTTTAGGTTTTAAGGTTCCTGTCTACTGAAGGAAGACCAAGGAAAGAGAGAAGATGGGCAGGGTGGAGGATCTTGCCATGGGACTAGCTTTTCTGTGTTGATTCTGAATTCTTTTAACCCTTTGGGTGCTCTCCGTCTCCCTTAAAAAATAAGGTTCCATGAATAAACCAGCCTGTCCTACTAGCTCAGTGTTTGCTTGGTGTGTTGGAACTATGAGTGAAGTTCATCACTTGTCCCTTCTAAGGTGGGGGTGGTCCTGCCATTTTCCATGGCTGAGGGGAGACCTCCCTTCTGCCTCCCTTACCCCCACAATCTGGAACAGAGTATAGCCCTCCCCCCTCTCCACACTTCCCCATGGGCACAGCAGCTTTAGGAAATCAGATCTCATGTTTGAATATAGACACACTTTTCTAAGGAATGGGTTGAAACTGTGTTTATTTCAAGGTTTTGAGTCATGCTCTGTGTGTTCTCGATGTCATTATGAGCCAGAGAGGTAATTTTTTGTAGCATTGTCACCTACTTGCTCCTTATATTCATTTCTTCATGGGTTCATTTCCCAATCCTGGTGCCCCATTACCTACTGTTCTCCAGGCCATGTGCTAGGTTCTGACAATAGCAGGTCACACATGGTGATTGAGAAGATCAAGAAGAAAGCTAGAAAGATGCTGGAGACTGTCCCACCACAATTCATAACTGGAAGACGTAAGGCAAAATCATGTTTGGGGTGGTGAAAGGGTAAGGCAGTATGGAGAGTCAAAAATTCCAATAAAGCATTTAAGCAAAAAAAAAAAAAATAGTTGAAAGAGGTAGGAATGGAGTGGGTAGACTTTTGTGTATTCAAATCAGTGATGGGAGTGGAAAGAGGCTATTAAGGTACTAAGAGAGGGACAAATTCAAACGGGCTGCGAAGGCAGATCCCGGCTGAAAGGCTTGGCCTTGGAGCCTCTTTGACATAGCAGGCAGAACCTAGGAGGGGTACACTGTATGTTGTGGACTGCATATGAACCCACTTTTCCCCCATCCTCTTCTGTAGTTGGGGAAGTCCACCACTAGGACATCTGATGACAGCGGGCAGAGCCTGCCAATCATGGATTCTCACTTTACCTTGCTTCCCTTGCAGCCAGTGTTCTGGCTTATGCCTTAGATTCAGCTAATCAGATTCAAATGCCTGAGACTTTGCATGGTGAGCAACAGATACAAAGAGCAGAGACAGTGGAGAATACATTCTGGTGGCACAGCTATGACAAGAGAGCATTGGCTGCTGGAGGACCATGGTGGCCATGGAATTATCAGGGTCCAGTGCCCACAGATCCATGGGGCAATGGTATCTTCCTTTGGAAAAAATATGATTTCAGGTGAATAAAATAAATCACAAAGTAACTAAATAATAGCAAGGAAATCAAGCATGACAACTCAGTGTGATGAGCGAAACGCTTAGTCAACATACATTATTGAAGTCCCTATTGTGTGTCATGCTTTTTTTTTCTAGAGACTTTGATACACCAGTGACCAAAACTGTCAAAAATCCATGTGTTTTAGGCAAGATTCTCTAGAAGCAGAGCCGGAAATGGGTATTCTTGTTCAAGCGATTTATCCTGAAACTGCTCATAGGCGAAGGGAAATGAGGGAGGCAGGATGGGGAGGAGAAAGAGCTAAGCAAGAATGTGGTCTCAGCTAGAGACTAGCCTTAGTTTGATCCTATGGGGAAACTCTGAGGCACAAATAATGTAACAGAGTTAGTTCCACCTTGCAACAAGGGGTCTAGCCTTTTGTACCTCCATGTCAATCAGTCATTGAGTGAGGTCTGTCCTCCAGAAGGACATAAGGTAGAATCCCATGATACTAAGGTTATGGTACTTGCCCATTTATAGGACATGGAACCACCAAGAGCCCACTCTGGAGGATCACTTTCATGACAAACTGATTTCTTCCTAGTCCTACTCTGTTGCAGATATCTCATATCCTCACGAGGCTCAGGATCTACTGCCCCCACTGGTATGTAACTGCTTTCTGTGACTGCTGATCTGCTTCCATGAAGAACCCCATCTGACCAGGAAGCACTCTTCTGGGTCCTTTGATGAAAGCATCCCCTTTCCTGCAGACCAGGACCTCTATGTCTGCAGAGTCTGAAGCTGCAGGCAAATGAAACACAACTTTCCTAAGTGACTCATTCTACTTTCACTCCTAGTTCTCTCAGCCATGCATCTCACCTATTAGACACATGTTAGCATATAATGGACATTGGTTTAAAGTATATGCCACACCATAAAGGATATCACCCCTATCTTCAAAGGGCATCGTCTTCAATCTGTCCTTCAGCTATACTCTCAAAAAGTTGCCCCATCACTCTATAAGGCTGACAACTTCTGGATAGTTTGCTATATTTTAGGACTAATGCATTCCACAGTTATGTGCTCATTACCATCTTCAAGATGTCCAGATGGTCAAACTGCTTTTGGAGTGTATAATGGCAGAGAATGGGGCAATTAACATAGCCCTGCAGCAACACTATGAGTGTGTACTATTATTTGTCCCATGAGATTACAAACTGTTTCTGATCTTCTCTTATGGGTATTGAAAAGCACACATTCATTAGATCAATGGCCACATACACTCTACTCAGACCATTTAATCTACTCTAGTAAAGACACTACATCTGGCACAGCAGCTACAAATAAGACTGTGCTTGGTCAAGTTTGTGACAGTCCACAAACATCTATCATGAGCCATCTGGTTTTTGTACTAGTGAAGTAAATGGGATATGACAGTCCATTAAGAATTTGAGGGTGACACTAATACCTGCCATATACGCAGGGATGAGATGTTTTTGATTCACTTTCTTAAAAGGATGAGCAATTTCGGGGTCTTTCATTTGGCCCTTTCTTACTACCAGAGCTTTTACTAGTACTCTATAGGTTAATGTGAAAGCTCTACCAAACTGCAAAGTATGGCAATTTTGGTTATACTTTCAGGAATCAGGGAAATAGCAATGTGAGTCTGGGGGTCCAATGAAAGTGGACCAGGACTCCGTTTATGACTTCACCCCCATAGTCTGTATTCCAATAGATGCATCAGTGGCATTTTGAGTTCCTGAGTGTTAGTGTATACACATACCCTGTATTCTACAGCCCTTGAGAGATCCAGTTATTTTTCTGTCCCCTTAGAGAATTATACAATTATCTAAGTAAATAGCCATCATTCATTTGTTGTTGATGATCTAGCTTGCTTGTTTTGGGGAAGGACTGGGATAGCACTACTGTGTACACTTATTGTGCTATTGCAAGATTTTATTTTTCATGGAGATCTTGTCTTTCACTCAGTGGTCTCTGCTTCTGGGAACTCCTCTGGTCTATACACTGGACAATCATAACTTTCCACTGGGACACCTGCCCTGAGCCTTCTGATCAGCCATTCTCAGAACTTTTTGATTATATATATTAAGCATTAGACTTGCTGGTTGTCCATCTATACTGTATTGTCCCTAGGAATACCATGTTTTATGAGAAATTCTAAGATTGCTATTGGTCATGAGCCCCTGACTGCCATTGCAATCTTGGTGTCCATTATAGCAAATAGGTTCATTCTGTTTCTTATTGTTAAGTGCAATCCTTTGGCCTCTTCTATTTCAGGCTCTTGTCATCCTCATTGCTACCAGGGAACCAAATTCTGAAGCAGTATCTATCATCAGTCCTGACCTACAGAGGAAAATTACTCCTCAGTCTTTCACCGCCTGTGGCTCTTTCCCTGGACAACAAACTGTCCTCTGAGCCATCCCAAGGAACATGTTTGGTTGGCATATTTTCTGGTATATTATATCTCATATAATAGACATATTCTAGCACCCCCACTTCTCCAAGGTTTACAACTCCTTCCTCCATGCTTTGCTGTGTTGTTTTCTGGCACCTTCCTTCATATAAGGGGCCAGTCCTTTTCTCAAGCTCCAAGAGCTACTCCAGCAACATGTGGGAACCATCATGTGGGACTTTTGCCAGCATATTAAATGTTGTGTGACTGAGAAGAGTCCCATATAACAAACTCAATTTTCCAACTTTATAGTCCTCCAACTTGGTCCAGCAGGTTCAAAGTTCACTCCCAGTCACACTCTCTGGTCCTGACAGTACCCGTTAGCTTGGTCCTACAGTTCCTTTGGTATACAATCTCTTTCTTTGCTTAGCAGGGTTGCTACTTTTCTTTTCATGTCCTGCTGAGATTTAACTCTAATTATGGATCTAGTGGCCAGCAGGAAAGGTGAAAAGAGATTCTGATAAGGGCAAGTATTATATAGTAAGGTGCCTGCTTCATTTTAGACCTCTGCATAAGTTTGCAAGCAAGGGGGATATTTAGCTTTTAAAAAGAGAGGGGAGGCTACTTCTGCAGACCCAGAAGCTTCAGGGGAGCCTGGGGGGTCAATGTCCCATGTAATTCAGGTATCTCAAGTCTCTGGGTGCCACCATTTTTGTATACAATCACTTTTTCCTTGGGTACTTGCCTTGGTTGATCATTCAGACTTTTCTAAAGTTCTATCATTCTTAAAATTAAGTCTTGTGCCTTATTTTAAGCAATGTCTGCCATGTAGCTATAAAAGTCCTTAAATACAGTCAAGTATGACCTATGGCTCTCACACTTCACTTTATATTGTTGATTAATAGATCTGACTCAATTGTATTCCCTTTTTAATAAATCATTCTTGCTTAGAAACAACCACCTGATTCCACAGTTCTTATAATTGCTATTTCTTCTACATTTCTGGAGTGCCAAAGACATTGTACCAGGTAGTGCACTTCTTTCCCACTGTTCATCACAGGTAAGAGTCTCAGCCATCACAATGTTTGAATATGTCAGGAATGACCTATCCTTCACCTAATTCCAGTAATAGGGTCCTCATTGCCACTCAGCCAGCAAAAGACCCAATTTGAGAATTCTATTCTAAGAGCTTCCTAAGACCACCCACTTCCGATACCAATGGTCTTAGGCTTAGTTTCTAGAAGAAACTAAGAGCCTTCCCTAGAAACAGAACACCCCACCAAGTGACAGGTATTCTTACTCCAGTGACTTGTTGTGGAAAGACTTTTCAGAGAAGACGTGAGGGAAGCAGGATAGGGAAGGTGAAAAGCTAAGCAGACGACCAGCTTCAGTTTGACAACTAGCTTCAGTTTGATCTCATAGCAAAGCTTTGGGAAAAAATTTGCACCCTAGAATCCTCACCTGAGGGAGAACCAAGATGGCGGCATAGGTTAACGCCGGAGTTTGCTGCTTTGAACAACTACTTCAAAAGTGAAACCAAAAAATGGAAGGGACATCACCCAGAACCACAGGAACGCTGGCTGAGTGGAAGTCCTACAACTAGGAGGAAAGAGAAACGCACACGGACACTCAGAGGAGGCGCAGTGCTGAAGTCAAATTCTGAGGTGCGGAGTGCATGGAGCGGGCTGGCGGCGGAGGGCGCGGCTGTTGTTTTCATTCGGGAGGGAGTCGCAGACTCTGAGCACCAGATCCGGGCGAGTCTTTAGGGACCCAGACTCAAACGGGAGAAGCGGGACTGTCTGGCTTCGGTCAGAGCGAGTGCAGCTTTCTCTCCGAGCTTTGCAGCGGGTGCTGGGACTCAGAGAGGCAGAGCCCCTTGGGACAGGACTGAGAGCCGCCATAACTGCTCTCTCTGGCCCACCCTGTTGATCCTGTGCGACCCGCCCTACCCAAGCCCTGCACAGAGGCATTTGCCAGATAGCCTCAGGCAAAGGCTAGATTAGCACCTCCCTAGAGGACAGAAGTTCTCTCACCGCTGACACAGCTGATTCTCATAGCCACTTGGCCTGGAGGTCAAACCCTCCCTGGAATTAGCTACAACAATCAAGATTTATCTATAAGACTGCGAACAAAGACCACTAGGGGGTGCACCAAGGAAGTATAACAAAATGCGGAGACAAAGAAACAGGACAAAATTATCAATGGAAGAAATAGAGTTCAGAACCACACTTTTAAGGTCTCTCAAGAACTGTTTAGAAGCTGCCGATAAACTTAATGAGATCTACACGAAAACTAATAAGACCCTCGATCTTATATTGGGGAACCAACTAGAAATTAAGCACACACGGACTGAAATAACGAATATTTTACAGACGCCAGACAGCAGACCAGAGGAGCGCAAGAATCAAGTCAATGATTTGAAATGCGAGGAAGCAAAAAACATCCAACCGGAAAAGCAAAATGAAAAAAGAATCCAAAAATGCGAGGATAGTGTAAGGAGCCTCTGGGACAGCTTCAAGCGTACCAACATCAGAATTATAGGGGTGCCAGAAGATGAGAGAGAGCAAGATATTGAAAACCTATTTGAAGAAATAATGACAGAAAACTTCCCCCACCTGGTGAAAGAAATGGACTTACAGGTCCAAGAAGCGCGGAGAACCCCAAACAAAAGGAATCCAAAGAGGACCACACCAAGACACATCATAATTAAAATGCCAAGAGCAAAAGATAAAGAGAGAATCTTAAAAACAGCAAGAGAAAGAAACTCAGTTACCTACAAGGGAATACCCATACGACTGTCAGCTGATTTCTCAACAGAAACTTTGCAGGCCAGAAGGGAGTGGCAAGAAATATTCAAAGTGATGAATACCAAGAACCTACAACCAAGATTACTTTATCCAGCAAAGCTATCATTCAGAATTGAAGGTCAGATAAAGAGCTTCACAGATAAGGAAAAGCTAAAGGAGTTCATCACCACCAAACCAGGATTATATGAAATGCTGAAAGGTATCCTTTAAGAAGAGGAAGAGGAAGAAAAAGGTAAAGATACAAATTATGAACAACAAATATGCATCTATCAACAAGTGAATCTAAGAATCAAGTGAATAAATAATCTGATGAACAGAATGAACTGTTGATTATAATAGAATCAGGGACATAGAAAGGGAATGGACTGACTATTCTTGGGGGGGAAAGGGGTGTGGGAGATGTGGGAAGAGACTGGACAAAAATTGTGCACCTATGGATGAGGACAGTGGGTGGGGAGTGAGGGCGGAGGGTGGGGCGGGAACTGGGAGGAGGGGAGTTATGGGGGGGAAAAAAAAGGAACAAATGTAATAATCTGAACAATAAAGATTTAATTAAAAAAAAAAAAATTTGCACCCTAGAGTTATCCTCACATCAAGGCAATGGGCCAGCTTTTTGATACCTCATACCAATTAGACTTTGGGTATGGTCTCTTCCCGAGGGAAAAGGCTGGTTTTTGTTGGCTGAGGAAAATTCTATGAAGGACTCAGCACGGATGTGACAGATAAGTGGGGAGTAGGTGGAAGGGAAGCAAGGTCAACAGAGTTTTTCTAAAAGGTAGATGAAACAACAATGTGTTTGTTGTTTAATGACCAAGTAGAAAGTGAAAATGTAAACATAAGTGAGAGAGCATTGCTGTAGCTGAGTAGATAAGTGGGAACATGATCCAATTTAAAAATGAAGGAGTTTGTCTAAGTTAGAACTATGGTGTCTCATCCACAATAACAACAGAGAAGAAATGTCTGCAGAGTTTACAGTGAAGTGTGTTCTGCTCCAGGTGAGTGTCCCATGAGGTTACATAGCAGATGTATCGACCCTGAGTGGTGCTGGTCAGAATGGGAAGAAGTCTTTCGGACAGAAGCCACATTTGATCTGCATCTTAGAGAGCAGTAAGAGGCATTGTTTAGAACTCAGGGGTGGGGAACTGTTTTTCTGCCAAAAGCCATTTGGATATTTTTAACATCATTCGCTTAATATAATTCACTTAATATAAATTCATGTTGCTATGGAAAAAGCTCCTAGATTTGTTGCATTTCGAGTCCTGTGTGTGGTTGCCTTGGCAGGGCCAACAAATGATTTCATGGAACTATATGGCCCACAGGCCAGATGTTCCCCACCTCTGGTTTAGATAGACAAGAGATCACAGGAAAGTTTACATGTTTGCAGTTCTCTCTTCTGAGGAATTTGTGTTACTTTCCAAATTAAAGCAGCTCCTCTGGAAAATATTCCACAACATCCTCCTGAATCAAGAGAAACAAGAAATTGCTATCTATTCAAGACCTACTATGTGCTGGAATAGCAAGTCAAACTCACACCATTGGGCACAGAGGGCTGAATTTCCTACTGGAAATCACAAGAAACAACATAGTGCTTCATGACATGAGATTTTATCAAGCTGCCTGCGCAGGAACAAAAGTTCTTTACAAGTCTATTCATTCAAATACACAATACACAATATCTTTCCAATACACCCCACATTTATCCGGATGGACATTGTGCATTAGTGTTCCATATCTTTACTTTGTTTGGCTGATTGTGTCTCTATTACTCTGCCTTCTAATGGTCAGTGTATGCCATATTAGTGGCCAACCCACTATCGCACCATATTTATATATTCTTGTACTTTGTGCTACTCTACCTAGTCACACATGACATGCACATACTCAAAGTAATTGGTATGAAAATGTTTTGTTGATAATGATGATGGTGGGGCTGAGGGTAATCATGTGTGTTCTCAGTGCCTAAAATGGTAGTCAGCACATGGTAGCACTTTAATTTGTTGTTTGGATGGATGGATGGAAGATGAATTGACAGGTAACATAAAAGTAGATTCCTCAGATACAGTAGGTACTGGAATAATGTTGTTTCATTTAACATCATTTCAATATAACATTGATGAGATACTGTAGGAACTTAACTCATTTGCATCAGTTAGCTTATGGTCAAATTGGTTTTATTATATGCTATTTTACTTAAAGTCATAGAATCTGTCAATGTTAATTGAGGACTTACTGTACTGTTACCCCTCAGATATCTACACTAATAAAAGAGAAAAATGGTAATTGGTGTACGACGATACCCTTTTCATTGGCTAATCAGGGCTATATGCAAATTAACTGCCAACTAAGATTGGCAGTTAACTGCCAACAAGATGGCGGTTAATTTGCATATGTAGGCACAATGCAGGGAGGCGAAAGGGAAAGCAGGAAGAAGTCCCCTGCCATTGACAGTGATCGGAAACCCAGGGGGGAGCTAAGAACTGGGGGGCCCTGCCCCCCAGCCATGATCGGAGAATCAGGCGCCTTTTCCACCCTGGCCAGTGATAGCAGGAAGTAGGGGTGGAGCCAGCGATGGGAGCTGGGCACGGTCGAAGCTGGCAGTCCCAGGAGCTAGGGGCCCCTTGCCTGGGCCTAAAGCGGAGCCCACGATCACGGGGCTGCTGCAGCTGTGGGTCCCCGCTGCTCGGGCCGAACGCCTCAGCCAGAGGCATCCTGCAGGGGCAGGGGCGGAGCCCGTGTGATCGCGGCGCCCCCCGCTGCCACTGCGGGGCCGGACGCCTAGGCCAGAGGCATCAGGCCTGGGCTGGGGGCAGAACCAGTGATGGGGGGAAATGAGGGTCCCCTGCCCAGGCCTGACGCCTCTGTCAGAGGCGTCAGGCCTGGGTAAGGGGCCGATCCTGCGATTGGAGGGTGATGGGGGTCAACGCCTGAGGGTTCCCAGTATGTGAGAGGGGGCAGGCTGGGCTGAGGGACACTCCCCTCCGCCCCACACCCAGTGCACGAATTTCGTGCACCGGGCCCCTAGTGCTTTTATAAATGTAGAAAAACAAAAATTCAGTTATTCAGCTTTTAGCAAAGTTGTCTTGTCTTTCTTTACAGGTTATTATGTTGCCAAGGGCTGAGTTCACTCTTTCCTGTTAGCAGAGGAATTGTGATGTTGTGAAAAGAACATGGATTTAGAATTTGAAGACTGACTCATCTTAAAATAGAATCCAGTTACCCCCTAGCACTGTTATCTTGGGCCAGTCACTTAACCTCTCTCAGTCCTTCTCCACATCTACAAAAAGCATAATGATAACACACTCTATTGTATGCGATGCTGGCAAGGATTACATGAGATAATGCATTAGAAAGTGATTTGTGTTCTAAAAGCAACACGGAAATTTGAGCTGCTATTCTTCTCTTGGACACAGGGAATACTAGCTATCCTTTCTTTGTGAATTCATGGGAGCTTAGCTTCTTAGATATCTTATCTTTTCATTTCTTCCTAGAAAACATAAAGATACATAAATGCTGCTAAGCCATAGGAAAGTAAGTAGAATAATGACACCCTTCATCTCTGTGGAGCTGAACAGCTTACACAGTGCATTCCCACATGCTCTCTCATTCAGTCCTCATGACAGGTCCAGGCACTGATGTTCAAGTGTCCTCATCATCGCAGTGGAGCTGTGCCCCTGACAGAATTCACATGGAACAGAGTAGTCCCTGTCGCTAAATTCCCTGTGCAGAAAGTGGAACACAGGATGGGATCCAAGCTGCCAGGGCTGCAGATCAGCTTTCTGGTCATCGGTGGAACCAACTATGATGGTTAATTTGATGTGTCAACTGGACTGAGACATGAGCGTCCAGACATATAGTTGAACATTATTCTGGGTATGTCCATGAAGGTGTTTCTAGGAGTGCTTAACATTTGAATTGGTAGACTAAGTAAAGCAAGTTTCCCTCCCTAATGTGAGTGGCCCTCAGCCAATGGATTGAAGACCTGGGTAGAATCAAATCTGAGAAAGAGGAGTTAAAACTTCACTCACCTGACTGCTTTGAGCTAAGACATTGGCTCTTCTTGGGTCTCTAGCTTGCTGGCTTTTGGACTGGAACTTACACCACTGCTTTTCTGGTTCTCAGGCCTCTAGATTTTTTAAGTCAGCCATTTCTCCAAGATCTGGTTCTTTCTATTGAAGGAAAATGGTATTAGATACCAAAATCTGAGTGGTAAGTATGCTAGTTGCTATTGCAGTATTGTTACTTTTAAATCTTCCCTGCTGACAAAGCAAGGGAATATATGTGTGTATATTAATTCATGTATATATAGACATCTATATACAGGGTGTCCCAAAAAAATGTATACATAGTTTGAATAATTATTAATTCCAATGGGTTAAATCTGAAAAGAAAAAAAATCAATTGAGCTATCAGTTATTAAGGTGTGTATACATTTGTTTGGGGCACCCTATATATTTCAATATGTTACTATTGTATCTATATTAAGCCAAACATGAGTTCCCACTTATGTCTCCAACTCTAATGCATTATTGTAAGAATCATTCTAACCTTCCTCAGGCTTGTCTGCAACCTTCCACTCCAACAGAGCGACAACCACCATTTGCCATCCATTTACTTCATTATTGAACTCCAGTATATGTGTAGCAATAGCAGAATTGCTAACTTGTACACTTGGGGAAAAAAACACTTTATCAACTAGAGTACAGTCATAGCTGAATGGGGAGCATGGGTGAATGATTGCCCATAGAGGCGTCCCACTCTGGCAAGTTATGGTGAGTCCCATCTCAACAACCATTGCTCTCAGTGGCTGGGCCTGTCTGTGGGGTCCGTGGCCTGAGGCTTGGAGCTGAAGCAGACCCTGAAGGCATCTCCAGCTGGAGGCTGTCAGTTGCCTGCACTTCCCATGGCAGGTTCTTTCTTCAAAGGGAGAGTGTGTCTCTATGGTTGACACAAAGGGCGAAGTGCCAAAATCAGTCAAGACACTCTTGATGAAGTTGTGGCTCCTGGTTGGGTGCTTATTCTTCTAGATATACAGACATTATAATAAAGCTATAGCAATTAAGATATCGTGATTTTAAAACACGGATAGTTAGGCTGATCAATGGGGAAAAAAACAGCAACACAGGGAGTCCAGCATCAGATCTATACATATTTGGAAACCTGTTAAATGACTGAGCTAGCTTTGCAGATCAGTGGAGGGAGATAGAATGAAAAAGAATTGAAAAAGTTTTCCATAACAATGTTCCTTATGTTCCCCCTTTTACTATCGATGGGGATATTTCTGTGCCTGGAATTAAAATATTATAAAATTATATTAACTATAAAATTAATTTAAAGATATTATATCACTATTATAATAATATTATATTTTTTTAAAAAAAGGGAAGGGAAATACAGGAGTTTCTGAGGCTCAATTTCTACTGTGAAGGGGCAAGAGAGGAAGGTAGGATGAGCAAGAAGTAGCCAAAAACTCTTGCCGATTGTGACCAGGTTGCGACCTTTCTTCTTGTTGGGGTCTCCACCCCTGAACCTCTGACATCTGGGATTTGGGAGGCAGGAAGGTAGCAGTATTCTTGTTCTGCAAGGTCTTCCTGTTTTGACACTAGACCACTTCTGGCAGCTGGGCACACAGGCAAAGTCACGGTTAGGGAGAGGGTCTGGCAGGAAGGAGGCGGATCATCCCTTCCTGTCCCAGTGGGAAGCTAAGCACTTACCAGGAGCCCAACTGGAGGTAAAGGCAGATACAGTGGTGATGAGGTGAGGGGGGCTCACAGGGACAGATATCTGGGCTCCAGGACTAGGACAGCAAGAGCAATTCCAGCTGCCACCAGCTTGAGCCTGGACTTCATTACCCAGCTGGCCTTGTATAGAGACTGCTCAGGACCTTGGCTGCCAGCACGCACCCTGGCTTTCCAAGTAAGCTGACCTCTTCACTCGCCAAGGTCCCAGGTCCATCCTCGGCAGGGCCTTGCACCCAATTCCTTTTGCTTCCAGAATTCCTTTTGTTGTTGTCCCTTGCTCACTGTTAATGGATATACAGTTTTGGAGCCGGTGACTTTCTACTGTTTCTGTTCCTTGAACTTGAAAACTGATATGTGAGTAAGGCACCTTAGTTTCACATTGACCCTGATGTAGTCTTACTCCAACTCTTCCTTCATTTGGGAGCTCCACCTAGGACAGTGATGGTGAACCTATGACACGCATGTCAGAGGTAACACGCGAATTCATTTTTTGGCTGATTTTTCTTCGTTAAATGTTATTTAAATATATAAAATAAATATCAAAAATATAAGTCTTTGTTTTACTATGGTTGCAAATATCAAAAAATTTCTATATGTGACACGGCACCAGAGTTAAGTTAGGGTTTTTCAAAATGCTGACACGCCGAGCTCAAAAGGTTCGCCATCACTGGTCTAGGAACTGAAGGTGGGTACAACTTACTGCAGGGCCCTGAAGGGACCATCCTTTCTGGCTTTGAAGGACTGAGGAAGCAAGCATTGGTAAGAGATCCACATTGTGTAGCATTTTTCTCATGATGCCTGAAGTGTGGACTGTGAGGACAGCTGAGGGCTTCTATGGAAACTGAGCAAAGAACATTGACACAAGGCATCCTTGGTGCAAAGGGAGAGAGGGCTAGAATATTTTCTCCAGTGTTCTCCTGAATGATCTTCATAGAAATCATTCCTTCCAAGATGCCATGCAGGTAGAGTACTAACCATTGAAGGGCCAGTCCTCTGCTTGGAAAGTCAGAAAGCACAGTTACATTTTAAAGGCCCTGAGAAGTGTTGCAATAAAGATTGTTTAATCCTGTGCTTGCCAAACATAAAGGACCATGGGAACACTTCTTTTTGTTTTCTTCCCTCCCTGTCTCCCTCCTTCCCTCTTTCCCACGCTCCATCCCACCCCCTTTCTTTCTTTTTTATCTCTCCTAAAATCCCAATGGACTATACTTTTTAAGCATACACATTAGGTAATGTGTCTTTATCAACATGGCTCAAGCACAATAGCGAGGGAGAGGTGGGACTCACACCATTACACACTGAACCAGCGAAGGACCTTGAACCCCTGGTTGAAAGGACACAAATCAACAGACTGCATGACATCATTGAAAAGATGATGTTTTCGCGCTATTTTACATTAGGAGCTTGGGGAGAGGAAGGGGGAGAGGAAGAGAGGCGGCGCCTCCCTCCCCCCCCCCCCCAGGGCGCCCCTCCTGTTCTCTCTCTCTCTCTCTCTCTCTCTCTCTCTCTCTCTCTCAGCTAGGATCGAACCTCAGGCCCTTGGATCGCCAGACCAATGCTCTATCCACTGAGGCAAACCAGTCTGCACTCCTCTTCTCTCTTTTTGTTTTTTAGGGCCTAAAGTAGAGGGTTTCAATCACCTTATTCTCCTGGTAGATTCACCTAATACCACTTGTTGAGGTTAACCACTCACATTTGCCTCTTGTTGATCACTGAGAGAAAATTGGGGAGAAGAGACAGGGAATAAGGCTATGTGTGCCTAGCTCCTGACAAGTCTTCTCAAACTCTGAAAGAATAACAGGATAACTCCTTGTGGACTAAAAGGCATCTCTGGTCAGCCTCGGTCTTAAAGAATGGTCTGAGAAGGAATGGACAAGAAAGATTTGGACAGAGCAGTCAGGTGGTGATAGGTAAGAGAGATCATGGTGAACTGAAGTGGTGGGAGCAATAAGATAGAAGGAGTATTGGACAGGTGTGGAAAGTATTTCTAAGGTAGAATTGATAGGTTTTGCTGATGGGTTGAATGATCTTTTACCCTCTCTGCATCCACCCCCTTGGGCATTTAACTTTGAAGTGTCCTCTGCCTCCCTCTCCTGAGTTGACCATGTGCCTGGCTTTGGGTAATATAATGAAGCAGAAGTGCAAGTATGGTGCTTCTAAGTCTACAACTCGAGAGGCCTTGCTCTTTACTGTGCTTCTGTCATCTCCATGAGGACATTCCTGGCATAGAACAGATATGTGGCAGAGACTTGAAGTGCCCAGTCAGCCCAGTTGAGACTCGTCTAGATCAGTGGTTGGCAAACTCATTAGTCAACAAGAGCCAAATATCAACAGTACGATTGAAATTTCTTTTGAGAGCCAAATTTTTAAACTTAAACTATATAGGTAGGTACATTGTTATTAACTTAATTGGGGTACTCCTAAGGCTTAGGAAGAGCCACACTCAAGGGGCCAAAGAACCGCATGTGGCTCGTAAGACGCGGTTTGCCGACCACAGGTTAGGCCATCTTTAAAGCACATTTCTTACTAAAGTAGAAGAAAACAGATAAACAAGTGTTCAATATTTACAAAACCATTCCGAATTCTAATTCATATAAGTAAAGTATCAGAAATAGTGCAACATAGTAAAGGGGTATCTAGAAAAGCAATACATAGGGTTTAAAGCCAACATGTTTGAATTAAATGGACAATCGGTACAGTTCTCTTTTGGTCAATCAATGGCATGACAGAATGTACTGTAAAACAGGCATGTTTGACCTGTGCCTGGTATTGTAACCCCATTACTTACCAGGAATATGATTTGACCTGTGACCTAATCACTTTCTGTGGCCTCACTAATTTGATTTGATGGTTTCTTTAAAATGTAGGAATGTGAATCTGGTGATGTTTTGTTCAACCTACTATGATCCTATAATCTTGTTTCCTGGATTATGATCCTATAATCTTCTGAAGGCTTAGTTAGGGAACATAATTAATACAGGAGGCCAGAGCTACATTGAATGGCAAATCTATATAGAACAATAAAAAAAAATCCATATTCACTGACATAAAATTGGAGATGTTGGACACAGGGGGACTTTGAGCTGAAAAGGGAGGCAAGTATAGGCAGGAGAATGATCATAAGAAAGGTTTTCAAGCACTTGCAAGTGTGAGAACTTGGAGGAAGTAAACCAGATTAGAGATGAAGTGAAACAAAGGAGTTTAGATTTGATGATGTAATCAGAGAGACGTTTCTTGAATAAAAGAGTAACAGAATGAAAGCCATGTTTAAGAAATAGTAGTGGAATAGTGGTGAAGAGTTGTTCTTTCTATGAATATTTATTGAATATTTATTGAATGCACATTATATGCAAGCACTGAAAATTCATATGTGAACATGTAGTCACACTTGTGCCACCATCCTAAGGCCCAGAGTATAGCAGTGGTAAGAGTCAGATGCAATAAACGCCAGGTTTTGGGGTGACACCTACCCGAATCTTAGAGATAGGGTCAAAGAAGACTTCAAGAAAATAGTGGCCTTTGTTTTTAAACTGGAAAGTTGAAATTAACCAGAAAATGTAGATGATAGAGGGATGGTGGTGGTGGTGGTGGTGATGGTGGTATGTGTGTGCATGGGGTAGTGGGTGGGGGAGGTCTAGAGAGAATGACCAGTGTCTGCTATAGTTCCAAAGAGAAAGGGAGATGAGACAGGGAAACAAAACAGTATGCTATTATAATTATCTATAATCTATAATAATAAAAGGGTAATATGCTAATTAGGCCAGACATCTTCCAGATGTCATTCCGGATGTCCTTCCTGATGAAGCTGGGGCCAGAGGGAAGCCAGCCCAGGTCCCGGGTGCCTGCTGGGGGCTGGAAGAGGGAAGCCTGTTGTCAGGTGCTGGAGGGAAGCTGGTGTCTGTAGCTGGGAGAAGGAAGGCTTACTCTTGCACGGATTTTCATGCATCAGGCCTCTAGTGAGCTAATAATAGTCTAACACAAATTGGTAGCAACAAGAAGGGAAACTAAAATATAAATCTGAAAGCTATTTTATTATAATAATAAGTTACAAATATACAGTCAGAAATCTCCAGCATTAAAATGTAAGTGGTTACAGGTAAATCATTTTTCACAATTTTGTTATTCAAGTATGCTAACGAAAAACATGCAAAATTCCTTTCCTTCGGCCTTTATTTGAATATACATCAGGATGAATTGGAGATTATAAAATATTTACTTGCCATCTTGAATATATGGGAAAAATCTTTATAATTTAGACTATTTAATTATCTTGGAATGCCATTGACCAGAGTTTGGAATCTCGATTTAGTTTTCTATATTTTTTATTTCTTAGCTAATTATTGGAGATAAACTATTTCACTTGTGTCATATTTTGTCATTCTGAGAAGAGAGGGACACTTTGTCATTTCCATAGGGCAGTTGTTATGTGGTTAACCAGGCCCTGTAAAGTGGTAGGCTGAATATACTGAGCAAGACCTACTAGATTTTTGTATAGGCTTTTGATATCTATGTATCCGTCGACTACTCCTAAATCTGGAAAGAGTTCAACTAATAATTTTTTTTTAAAGTTTGTTTATAGACTTTTACTGCAGTTGAGTTCAAAAACAAAGAAGTTAATTTTAAAAGCTCATTTTATTGAGTTAACAGTGAATTAAAAAACCAATGAAATTAATTTTAGAGTCATTTAATTTAGTTCAGAAAAGAGTGAAACTCTTTTATTAATTTAATTATTTTGGAATTCACTGTTTTAAAGTCCAATAAATGTTATGCATTTTACTTCCCATTAAAAAAAAAAAAAGCATGTGGGAAGGTCACCCAGACAGATGTTCCACATTATTAGTTGAGTTGGATGAACTCATTATCCCTAATGAGAATGAATTTATGTCTTTTTGACATAAATTTACCAGTAAAAATGTAGATCTAAGTAATAGAATGGTCCCTTTGCACATAGTTCTACAATCTTTCAACATGTTTCCATGATAAATGACTTTACTTAATTGGCACCTTCTGTCATTCTGGTGACATTTTGCCTACTGATCATATAACAAGCTCTTGATTATCGATGCTTTACAACTGAATCACAAGGTAGACATTCCAAAACATTGCATGGCGTTTAAATCATTTATATGTAATTTTCTAGCGTACTCATTCCTTCTGCAAACGTTAGGAGCCTACTGAGGTCATAGTTTTGTGTTCTGTCAGAAAAACAGAGGATGGAACAAAACTAATTTCACTTCCTTAACAGAAATTTTGAGATGTGTGTGCCTTCTGCATGCAAAGTTGTGCTTTCCCCCACTCCTTGGGCATTTATGCAGCAAGCATTATTATCATCATTCTGCAAATGTGGAATCTGAGACTTAGAAAGACTAAACTCTTCCCGTGTCATTTGTCTGTGAAGTTAAATTTGAGGAAAAATATAAGATGCTTGATATAGGCTCCACATTTAAATAAGGAGACTTTATATTGCTTGAATCAGCAGACTTTATAAATCATGGTGCTGCCCAAATGGTGACTTTAAATAAGCAAGGGATGCCCAAACCTCCTTCCAACCAATGTATGAATCCTTGACAGCTCCCCATCTCAGCAGTGAGTGCCATAATTTAAGAATTTTATGATTCTGGCCAAATATTCTTTGTGGCTAAATTTAGTCTTCTTTTGGCAGTCCGGAGCAGTGACTATCTATCTTTCTAGAGAAAATAGCACTTGAACCTTGTCTTTAATTGAAGTAGTGCACAGATGCTTATATAATACTAGAGGCCTGGTGCATGAAATTCATGCATGGGGTGTGTGTGGGGGGGCCCCCTCAGCCCAGCCTGCAACCTCTCCAATCTGGGACCCATGGGATCCCCCTGGGGATCGGGCCTGAACTGGCAGTCAGACATCCTTCCTACAATTTGGGACTGCTGGCTCCTAACTGCTCACCTGCCTGCCTGCCTGATCACCCCTAACTGCCTTCTGCTGGCCTGGTCACCCCAACTGCCCCTCCTGCTGGCCTAGTCACCCCCAAGTGCCACCCCCCCACTGGCCTGGTCACCTCTAACTTCCTCCCTCTTCCGGTCTGGTCACCCCACACAGCCTGCTGCTCGGTCATTTGGTCGCCCCTCACTAACCCCCCTGCTGACCTGGTTGCCCCATGCAACCTGTTCAGTTGTCCATTCGGTTGCGATGGTCATGTAGGCTTTTATATATATAGATATTGACAGCTCTAGGAGAGTCCTCTCAGCTCCTTCTCTCCAGCTTCTCCTTGCCCTTGGCTGTGGTGGCCCTATTATGTCAATTTAAAGGAGAGTAGGACCATTAATCTGAATGTAAAAGGGGGCCAGGCACCTGACCTTAACCTATAATTAAATAGCAAAGTTTTATTAGCTATAGATTATTTCACCTTCTATTAGGTATAGCTTATTATTATTATAGATCATTATAAGTTATATTATATTATATGTAATATAATCATATATAATACATATTAGATTCTAAGTCATAGATCATTGCAGACTTTTATTAAATACTAGAGGCCTGGTGCATGAAATTCGTGCATGGGAGGGGTCCCTCAGCCCGGCCTGCACCATCTCCAATCCGGGACCCCTCTTGCAATCCGGGACTGCTGGCTCCTAGCAGCTCACCTGCTTACCTGCCTGATCGCCCCTAACCACTCTGCATGCCTACCTGATGCCCCTAACTGCTTCCTTGCCTGCCTGATCACCCCTAACCACCTCTGCCTGATCATCCCTAACCTCTCTGCCTGCCTGCCTGATCACCTCTAAGCACCTCTGCCTGCCAGCCTGGTCACCCCTAACTGCCCTCCCCTGGCGGCCTTGTTGCCCCTAAGTGCCCTCCCCTGCCAGCCTGATCACCTGTAACAGCTTCTGCCTTGGCCCCCAATACAGTGGCTTTGTCCAGAAGGATGTCTGGATGGATGTCCGAAAGATATCTGGTCTAATTAGTATATTACCCTTTTTTTTAGTATAGATAACATATATGCCCCTAAAAAGGTATATTTTTTTTACATACTTTAAATTATACAGTACATATTCAACCTCTTTTACCCATTTTTTGTTTTTTTTTCTCTAAATATATCGATTTTTTTTAATGGAAAGGAAAGGAGAGGGATAGAGAGTTAGGAACATCCATGAGAGAGAAACATTGATCAGCTGCCTCCTGCACACCCCCAGCTGGGGATGTGCCCGCAACCAAGGTACATGCCCTTGACTGGAATCGAACCTGGGACCCTTCAGTCTGCAGGCTGATGATCTATCCACTGAGTCAAACCAGTTAGGGCCCCCCAACTTTTTTTATTTTATTTTTTTAGATTATCCACGTTTGTAGATATGGATTTTTAGAGAGAGTGGAAGGGAGAGGGATAGAGAGAGAGAAACATCAATGTAAGAAACATCCCTGCAGTTGCCTTCCTTAGGAGCCCTGACCAGGGATCCAACTTGAAACCCAGGTATGTGCCCTGACTTAGAATCGAACCTGCAACCTTTCCATGCATAGGACCACACTCATGCTCAACCAACCTATATACTTCAGCCCGGCCATTATACGATTTCTGGAATTTTATTTCAATTAATTCTTGCAAAGTCTGTGGGTTAGGTAATATTCACATTTTGCTGATGAGGAAAAAAACAAACCAACCTCTTCATTTTGAGACATTATTCTTCACTCATTGCAGTGTTCTCCTGCCAACCCTAGAAAGGCTCCTGACAGCAGTTTCACTGGGTATCCAGAGTCAGAAGCATTCTCCTCACCACCACCCTCTCCAAAGCCTCCTCTGCACTGGCGCTGAGGCTGCTCTGGAGGGCGCCGAGGCTAGGTAATGCAGACAATGACAGGATTTGGACCACTGGAGCCACCGTACCCACCTCTCCTCTCTCAGCCTTTCTCTGCCGCTGGAGATAGGCCAAGATGTGCGGTGCTAGCACTTCGGACACAGGAAGTTTTGCAGTTTTTCCCTCTCCAGAGCTGCTGTCACTGCCTGGAGGTTATAGGGCTGCCCTGGAAGTCCTCAGCATGCCTCCCGTCGGGGAAAACATGGTGGTGGACTCCACAATGGAACTGCTATTTTTAGAAACTTTTAAACACCCCAGCGCTGAGGTAAGACTCCACTTCTTGATTCTGACTCTGCTTCTAGACTGTGGGACATGTACAAAAAATCCTCAGGCATGCCTCGACTTCCGCGATCAGGATCACGGGCCGCAGGCAAGGTTGCTCCTGGGTCCAGGGTGTGCCGCCTTGCCTGTGGCCCGGCTTTCCAACTGAGATCACCGGCTGGGGGGTGGGCAAAGGTGGCCCCGGTTCCCTGATCCAGGGACCCCCGGCTCTTGCCTGCTGCCTGGGTTTCTGATCACCCTTCTTCCGTCCTTCCCCTTTCGCCTCCCATCATTGCCCCCATTGGTCCTGTGCCCCAGGGTTTTCTGAAGACTAATGGAATCAAGTCCAAAAAGCTTCCCTGTTCTTTGGGCAATAGGGAGATGGAGGAAAGAAACAAGAAAATATATTGTTAAATGAAATTCCTAGGCCTGGCCACACTGGGACAACATTCCTAAGCTTTCCCATGGGCTGTGATCGACTGGTGTGCAGACTGGGGCCTGGCTGGTGGAGAATGGCTACAGTGGCTGTGACTTTTTTGTGGCATTGAGCCTTTGGCTCACTTATTTACAAAAGGACTCAGAGCCTCCCCTGCTTCCCTTTGCAGCAGGAAAGATTGGAAAATGATTGACAGTTTTGCCTTTCTCTTTGCAGCTCTTATATCTTCCTCCTGCACCAAAGCCAACGGAGATCTTCTGTGGCGCAGGAAGCAGGGAGGCAGAGGAGGTGCGGTCATGTGACCGGCAGCTGAGCTCCCATCCTTGACACAGGCTTAGGCCATGATCCGACCTAAGACAGGGATTGGGGACTTACTGTAAAGAGAAAGCCTCTTCTAAATGCTCAGACTCCCTGGCTCTCACCGCAGGCTTGAAGGATTTGACTGTGAATACTTCTGGAATCCTCCCCTCCTTGTTCTTGATTAACCGTTGAGATGCCAGTGAGTGTGCATTTCAGCAAGTAAGCGATCCCATTCATATTTTCACCTGCATATCCCACCACCGCTGCACCCACTCAGATTATCTGTTGGGGATGCCAAGCCATCCCTGTGTCCTTGGTAAACCACTCATCTGAGCATATGGGGCTGACATAAATATTTCCATTTGTGCCGTGTTGACTATCTTTATATCAGTGCTCCCTGGCAAAGAGGTAAGAGCCATAAACAAAGAGCACACAGGCTTACCGGGAGGTGAGGTGGAGGAGCCTATGGCTGCCTGGCAGGTCAAGAAAGCCTTCTGAGAGCATGGTTTCTAAGATGAGGGTTTTCTTCTCCAGTGGGAGCCGCAGAGAGAGCCTCACAGGTAATGAGACAAAGTATGCAGAGGCGCATCGGCTGGAGAGGTTTTGTAGGTAGCCAACACCATGAGTAGTTCCGGGACTGTTTTCACCTACCAGACCTTACTGACCAGTCTAAGAATTCACATGCATGTGGGCGGGGTGGGGGCAGTGGAGGAATGGCTGGAGGGAGGTGACCCTGGGGAGCTGAGTAGGAACCTGAATCATGGCAGCCTTTTTGGCGCATAGGAGCCAAACCTTTCCCTAAGGACACAGGTGGCCACTGAAAAATATCAAGCAGACATGGCCTTGTAGCCCTCTGGTTTTGAGACTCAAGGACCAGTCCAGCTTTCCAGGTCATTGGTTCTAACACGTGGAAATGGTTCTACTTTCTGTTTGATGCTGGTTGCCTTGCAGAAAGGGCATTTCTCTGAGGCAACCCCATGTCCTTCATCCGTCCCTTTCCCATGATGCATAGAGATCTTTAAGGAGTTAGTGTTAAGATTAGGGCAACTGCTAATTGATGTGGCTGACAGACTCCTGGAACAGCATTATTCTCATGGGATCAGAAAACAAACATATAGTGCCTCAAGTGCCTATAAATACCTGCTAGCAGATAATGAAGACATGGAAAATAGTCTCCAGATAAGGATGTAGTTTCAGAAATAATTTGGAACTATTCCTGATTTACAAGAGGTGATTTTCAGCAATAACTTTCTGAGGTCTTGGAACCAAATATTAGGGGACCTCTCTGCATGAGGCTGATGCTGTTCTGGAATGCATTAGACTTCAGAGGCCAGAGAGAGCTCAGTTATCCCTCTGATCCCTGGGATTTATGACATTCTTAATCAGGAAGAAGGATCTGCAAGATTTCTTCCAATTCCAAATGAAGGCAAAATTTATGTGCAGTTGGGTGAGTTGGTCATCTCTTTCTAGAACAAGCCATTTCATTTCCAGCTTTTATTTAAAGTTAGGGTTGATTTATTTTCCTGGTTAAAGGCCACACAGTCGGTCCCGAACTAAGGTGTATGCGAGATGTTTATTTGACTGTAGCATGAGCTGATGGTGTGCCTGCCCCCAGTGTGCCCCACCGTCCTATCCCCCCATCAACTGCCAGGCTGCCCACAGGTGCCACCCAAAGGCAATTCCAGTCCCAAGTCAATAATAAGGGAAAATTAATTAAACCTGTACCAAAGCCTCTCCAAAAATTCCAAGAAATATCTCACCCTCACTCCCTGTAAAATGTTTGGAACCTACTTTTTCCATCTTTGCCATGTAGATTTTGCTGGTATATTCCACCCCCAACCTCTGCTTCTCTGAGCTCCCCATAACATATGATCACTGTCTTCTCTCTTCCCCTTCCCTCTTTCAGCTTCATTCTTTCTTAGGTCAGCCCTAATTGTCCCCCACCTGTCATTATCTGGACTGAGCCAGACAAAGAAGAGCCAGGAGTGAACTTCATCAGAATCTTTCTCCTTCCACAAGAGGGTATCGGGAAGATCAGGAGGAATGCTGAATTCTGAGCACAGGCCTCATTGGGCCTTGTGGCTTCTGTGCTCTCTGAGAACTCTGTCATGGTCATAAGGACAGGCCAGGAAGCCTGTGGGGGGAAGAGAGACTGCATGAAGCACAAAAAACATCACAGCCTCTGCAGCCATTTTTCACCAGCCAGGCCCCAGTCTGCACACCAGCTGGTCACAGCCCATGGGTAAGCTCAGCAAAGGTAAACGGAGTCTGGTACAGGTCAACAGAACCTCCCAGCAAAGGTGAATAGAGTCTGATCTAGGTCAACAGAACCTCCCAGCTGTCCCACAGAATTCTGAGAATCAGAATTATTGTGTTAAGCCACTGAGTTTTGGGTGGATTTTTGTTATGTGGCAGTATTATGGCAATAGATAGCTGATGACAGCTTTCTACTGTCTCAAATGCATCATGATTTAGGTCAAGGTCTAACTTCAATCTCACCTAATCCCAAGAGATATATTTGCCTACCCGAGATTGCATAATTTTTCTCTCAGCCGAATTCCTTTATCGTACAAGTGAATATCCATCTTAGCTTTGTGTTGTGGCTTTTTCTATTTTTTTTTCTTTTACATACAAGATTCATTATTGTAGGGGTGGAAAAAATATCCCCTTCTTCTCTTCTAGGTTCTTTTGCTGGCCTAATAATTAAATTGACACAACATAACAGGAGAAAAGAAAATTTAACGTCATTTGTATGAGAGCCCCACAATAAAATGAGACTCAAAGAAGTGCCAAAGCAGGAAGCTCTTATACCTTTTAGACAAAAACAACAATAACAACAAACCACCAACAACAAAACAGCCGATTTGTGAAGAATTGACAGAACAAAGGGGTTTGGGATTGGGGTAGTAAATGAGTGAAGAAGCAAACAAGGTTTGCTTATCCAGCCTTCTCAGCCCTAAGTTCTCTCTCTGGTGATAAGCACACCTCTCCTCTCCTGGTACAGGGAGGGTGCCTTTCTCCTGGGAGATTTATCTCTTGCTTTCAAGGGGGGACAAAGGAAAGTCAGAATGCCCTTCTCGCCCGGATGTTTCTCAAGTAATTTTGAATCAAAATATTCAAAACATCAAAGTGGCATATTTTGGGGTGGTATATTCTGTGCCCCTTCACTATGTTATCTCGCTATGTGGCCCCCACTAAAATATGTCCCATTGCAACATTTCTTGATGTGACATCCCCATGACCCACAGGAAGAAAAAACTTTTTAACTGTCTACACCAGTGGTCGGCAAACTGCGGCTCGCGAGCCATATGCGGCTCTTTGGCTCCTTGAGTGTGGGTCTTCCCCAAAATACCACGTGTGGGCGTGCACATACAGTGCGATGGAAACTTCATTGCCCATGCGCAGAAGTCAGTATTTTATGGAAGAGCCACACTCAAGGAGTGAAAGAGCCACATGTGGCTCGCGAGCTGCAGTTTGCCGACCACTTGTCTACACAAATCGATAATATCAATTGTTAAAACTAACTCATACATTTTGTTCTGTGGCATTGTGAAGCTGTCAAAATTTTTGACAAGAGAGAAACAAAAAGCAAAGAAAACCATTGAGTGCTCCCCAAGCAGGGAAGTGGTCCACTGCTAGGTGGTCCTGACCCCTCCCCCTCTCCCTCCTCTGTGTTTGGGAAATCTGATTTCTCTCCTAGATCCCAAGCTTCCAGAGGTCAGGATCCTTTCTGTCTTCCGTTTGCCTTCCTCTTAAGGGACACCCAGAACATAGGCAATCATAAATGACTGCTGACTGACTGCTTGGTGGATCCTTCAATGGGCTAGAAACACCCCTCTTGACACAGTTGATGTATATTTTGCACTTCTTGCCTGCTTTGTCCTCTTCTTCTCTTTTGTCCTTGATTACTGCCCAGAAGATTCCTCCACCTCAACCCCAGAGAGTTTATTTCATTTCCTAATTATTTTCCCTGCTGAGAACTTTCTTGTCTTGCTGTATCTAATCCAAATTTCTTCTCTGTAGCTTCAGGTCATTGCTCCTTAGTCTAAATCCCGTGAAAGGAAGACTAATTCCCTTGATTAATTTATATTGTAATCTCAAAGCTGTTTATACATCACAATTTCTGCTTCCCCCAGAGTCTCTTTTTGCTAGATTAGAGGAATAAGATTTCTCTCTCTCCATTTCTTCTCTGTACCTAATTTTTTGTTTATAAATCTCTAAGGTCTTTCTAGGTACTGTATTGAGGTATTATTTTTCTTTCTGGGCTGATATATAATAATTGCTCTCATTTATTTAATATTTACTCTATGTGCTAGGCAGTGGGGTAGACATGTTTACACAAATCATTTTGTTTGATTCTCAGAATGAGGTGAATCCTGTCATTAACTCTATTTAATCCATGAAGAAATGGAAGTCCAGAGTGGTTAAGTGACTTTCAAAAGCTCACACAGCTGATTAGAGGCAGAGTTAGGGCTTGAACTCTGGTCTTAGTCCTTTCACCTTAAGTGTGAACTCTTAATAATCTATTTAAATATGGCCAGTGCACAAAGTCTTCTCAATGGTTCTCATGAGGCTATCTAAATGACATCATATTCTCATTTTCAGTTATTTTGTTTTCACATGCTTACAGAAATAAGTACTTTTGAAGAGTCAAGTGATGCAGGTTTGAATATCAGTTTGGCACATATTGACACTGTGATCTTAAACAAGTTGTTTGCTGATCTGTGAAATGAGAGAGTAATCATTCTCATTGTGATGCTCAGAGAAGATAACATAAGTGATGGTTCAGTGTAAAGTCTGAATCATTTTACCCATCAGAAAAATTTGTTTCATTACTCTTGAAAGGTTTCTTTTTCTACCATTAACTGACCGATTTTTATTACTCTTGTCATTAATTTTTGAAAGTGAGAAATTGAAGAATTGGGAATTTGATAAATTCCCAAGTATTGAAACAGTCCATGGTTGGAGGGTGCAGCAGCCTAATCTGAACTTGGCTGTTCTCTCTACCTGAGATGCCCTCCTTCCCTAGCCTCTACCCTCATCAGGTTGGCTCCTACTGGTCCTTTAAGTTCCACTTGGATGTCTCTTCCCCAGAGTACACTCCCTGATCTGCCTGTGCAACTTCTGTCCCCACTGGGATATGCTGGTACCCACCTTGGTTGTCCTTTAATACTGTGTATATAGTTACCCCAGCATTCTAAGTTTCTGTTAATTTGTCTCTATCAGTTAGAATAAGACCAACTCAAATGGGCTTAAATAATGAGGAAATACCTAGAACCTTCCTTTTGGAAAGGAGAAAGATGATTGGCTTTCTGATTGATCTAATCTGGAGGCTTCTGCTCAGTGTTGCTGTGATTCTGTTGACCCTGATGTTCTCCTGGTGTCCGTCTCATTTTTAAGTTGGACACATGATGTTTCCAACTTGAAAATGCAATGGCCAGAGAGAGACAGCAAACCCTCCCTTTTTATCTCATTGACCTCTTTGAGGTCAAGTGTTTGTTTCTGAAACTGTCTTGCTAATTGGGAAGGCCATGTGCTGACTGGCTCAGGCCTGGGTTGCTGCACTAATCACTCACTTGCAAGGCTTCCCAAGCTTCTCTTAGTACCACCATGCCCAGTCCTCAAGCTAGGAGTGGGGTTAGCTTGTCTTGGGGACCATGGGTAGCAGGGGTTCGTTAAGAAGCAGGAAGGTACTATAGATGCTGAGTAAGCCATCAGCAGTGTCTTATGCAGTGCTTCAATCCACCATTAGATGGAGCTCTTTGAAGGCAGTGATGTGGCTTCTTTCATCTTTGTACTCCCCCCCCCCCAACCCCCCCCCTCCCCCGCAACACTGAGCTCAGTGCCTAACCTATAGTAGACATCCAGGAAAAATCTGTTGAATGATTGAATTACAATGACATTAATATATAATTTAGTTAGAAGGAAAACAACCACACTTTGGCCAGATGCAGAAAATCAGTGTCTACTTCACAGCATTTTATTCCCTACCCACATAGCTGAGCTTGCCCTTTGTTACTCCAGATGATTTATGTCCACTTAATTAAAGAAATGCCATTATTAATGGTTAAAATGAAGTAGGTACCTGGAGGACAAAGGTTCAAAGGGCAATGGGTGCCACTGAAAATGCAGACTGATGGACAACTAATGAAAAGCATATGGAGCGATGGTCTCCACCTTCTGCTGAGCGCTGTTGATGCCAACTGCTCAATTTAAACACTGAGGCAGAAATTCACTGGGCTCAGAGAATGCTGGGGTCCTGCCCCAGCGGGTCCAGGGGTTCCCCAAAGGTGTGGACGGAGTCGGCGAAGAAGGAATGGTCTCGATCTCCAGAGAGGTTCTGCTTCGGATCTCCAGCGAGGTTCTGTAGCCATGTTCCCTCGCTAGGTTCTCCAGCCAGGTTCTGTCCAGGCTCTCCAGTCAGGTTCAGTGTCCAGGTTCCAGTCAGGTTCTCCTGCCAATCTCTGTAGTCAGGTTCAGTCCAGGATCCCTTGCCATGTTCTCCCGCTAGGCTCTGTCTCTAGGCTCCGAGGCCAGTCCCTCTCCAGGATCCTCCGGCATGCTCTCTCCAGCGAAGTTCATCTGTCTCTAGAGAATGCTCTGTGTAGGTTCTGTGCCTAGGCTCTGTCTCTCTTGGTCCTGTCTTCCAAGCCCTGCCTTCTTAGTTCTGTGTTCTGAGTTCTGTGTGTTTCTGTCTTGTTACAACTGTATTTATACCAGTTGATTCAATCCTATCAATCTCTATTACAAAGGTTAGGGCGTTTCTTATCTCCATTCCAGGGAGAAAAGATTATGTAGTTTAAGCATGATTGTTCATAGTTAAAGGGATTAATTACCCGCCTGGCACTTAGTTGAGGGGTTTTATTCCCTCCCTAACTTCAGGGAAAAATCCCTACCTGGGGATTCAACCTTTCTAGGAGAGGTGACCTTGGTTAAAACACAGCGCCAAGAAGGTGAGCAAACATATAAAGAACAGTATGCCATATATGCCAGGTCCCTTGAAACAGCAAGGATGGACCGGCTCCCGGCAAGAGAACATCCAAATGTTCTGAAGCTGTTGAATGCATAATTCCTCGGAACTTTAATCACTGTACTCAAAGTCCCTTAGGGGCAAAACCATTTAGACTTAATTAAAATTACTTCTGGCAGTCTGCATCAAGCCCTGGGCCCACAGGATGGTGGTGGGAATCTGTGCTGATCCCTTGTGGGGAGTCACCTTCTTCTTCTGGCAAATTTTGGTTACAAGGGACAAGAACCCAACAAGCCTAAGATTCCGAAGCTGCTCTCAGAGTCAAGGGAAGGCCAAGAATCCAGGCATTGGGAAGGAACGACAAACCTGGGCACCTCATGAACGAAACTGAGGGCTCTGAACCTCATTGAGATCCACTCCCTCAAACTCTCCTTTTTCCTTCTCTCTGCTTTTGGGTGTCATCTTTCCCATTGTTTTCTACAGAAGGCTGGCATCCTGGCATCTGTAGCTCTTCTCAGTCTGACCTCCAGAGAGACAAAAACCCTCAGGAAATATTCTGTCTGGTCCGAACCTGGGTGATGTCAACACAATCTGGAACCATTAGTGGCTGTGGGTTAAGGTGCAATTATTGGGCCAGCTGGGATTAGAGATCTACCCTTAGGCCATTTGCTGTGTCCAGGGTGCTAAGTTCATGGATCTACCTTTAAATCATTTGCTGGAGAGGTCATATGAGGAAGTAATACAGACCCTGGAGCTACTTTTCAGCTACATGACCTTCAATAATTTATTTAACCCTTTGTTCCCAATCTGTTACTTATCGAAAAATGGAGATATAATAATAATAATATGGATAGTATGATATATCTATATAATGCATATTAAGACTAAACCTGGTGTGCATATGTATAATGTTCATTTGTTCCCACATGTCAAACATCCATACTATTATCATGCAAATTGCTTAGGACAGAGGCTGACACATGTAAGTAATATATAAATGTAATAGTTTATGAGCAATGAACTGAGGTGGGGCTGGGAGGAGTGGTTCTCAAAAGAAGTAGGAGATTGGGGTAGCTGCTTAACCTTGCTATTTCTCCTAAATGCATCTGCTGAAACTGTGGCCCAGATGGGTAGCCCTGTCCCTTGGGCTCATCTGCCTGCTAGTAAATTCCTCAGACACTGGCAGGATTTGAATCCAGGAAGACTCTGTTCTGGATCACCTGAACCACTCTACTAGGGCATTTTCAATCCTTCTGATTAAACTGTGGGGCTGCACCTGCATGGAAAGTCAAGGGTCCTCTCTATTCTTCACATGTCATTGCAGCTATTGGCTCAAAAAATGCAACCCTAGGTTTTAAAAAAAGCTCTTAATTCACCAAATGGTTCATCAATGTATAATGACGAAGGCCTTCTTGCTTCCTATCCCTGGCCTGAAAGGTCAATATTAAGGACACCATAAAAATACCTTGCTTTGTGTAGTTTGTTAGACTTAGGAATCATTGTACCAGGGGTCATTATGGTGTGGCTTCAGTCATATTCCTTACATGCACTTCAGACAGGATTGGAAGGACAGGTTGACTCTACAAGCACATATACCTGGTATGACATGATACCATTAGCTGGTATCAGCCCATTTCTATTTTTTCCAGAGTGAATGGCTGGGAGTGAAAAGTTGAGTCTCCCAGTTGCACTGACCTCATTGTAGGTGCTGAATAGTCACATCTGGTTTGAAGAATGCAGATGTACAACATTGCCATCATACCAGAAAGTTCTACTAGATGGATGGCAGTGCTCAGTATAATCTAGCCCTGACTATCACATAACCTCACCATGGGACACTTTCATATAGTTCAGGTCATTTTTTTTCCTCCAATGTATTCAGCTCTTTTCCACCATTGTTCACTCTTTTCACCTCTCTCCATTTTGCCTCTGTAACCCATCAGGTTTCAGGTTAAATGTCACTTCTTCAGAGAGGTCTTCAATGATCCCAGTCTCCAATCTACACTAGGTCAAACTACTAGTGTCTCTCATAGTAGCCTGTTATTTGCTATCAAAGTACTTACATTTATGTAGGTATTTAGGTATTTTCATGGGCAATGCTTGACTTCCCCATTAAACTGCAGACTCATTAGGGCAGCCAGGTTTTAGACATTTTAACCCCAGTGTCTAACACACAGTAGGTGTTCAATAAGTACTTGGTGAATGAATATATACGTTAATGAGCTCTCCCATGTGCCATCTTTACATGGTACATTCTTTTTAGTTTTCAGATGAGCCAAGACCTTCCTTAATTTTCTCTTCCATGTCCATCTTCTTCCTCCCATTATTCTGCAGAGGGCCACCTTCAGATTCCCTTGGAGTTTGCTCTTCCAAACCAGCCTGCTAGAGTTCATCTCTGTGGTGTGTCTATGCCATAACGACACTATTGGGATGTACAGTTTCCCTGGGAAGAAGGAAAGTAAATTGACAGAGGAAACTAAACTTTCTTGTCCACTGTCGATAACTTGTTTATTTTTCATAAAATAATTGGCAGGGTAAAATATTTTAATTTCCTATAGCTACATAATTAATACGTCCACATTAGAAATCAATTATCCTGGTTAATTACCATTAGTGCTATGGCTCATAAACTGAACACTAGTCTTGCTAACGAACTGAATGAGACATAATTTCTTGTTGTTCAAAGAGATGATCAACTCTAATCAACAGTAAATTCAATCAAAACTTACTGACATCAATTGAAATCATATTAGAGTTTGTAAAAATAGGATAATTAGGCTCATCTTGTAAGTTACAGGTATTGTAACAACTCTGCAATGGGGGCCTATTTGAATAAACGTGTACGTCTGCTGGCTCTATGCTAGCAGATGCAGAAACATATAATTTGCATAAATAAATCAGGAGTCTTTTTTTCTCTTCATAGCTCCTTGGTTTTGTGGGATTCAATTAATTCAACTTTTTTTTTTTAGTTTAACGAGCTCAGAATAACAGGCTAAGCAGGTGCTGGAGTGTGGGGCACTTCAGCAGGACAGCTCATGTAGGATAATGGAACTACAGGATACATTTCATTTAATAAAACACAGACCAGTCTTGGGTTGAAAGGTTGTGAGAGACCTTGGTAGATCTGGAGAGATGTTGAAAGACACAGGATCAAGTTAAATTCCCTGTAAGCTCCCATTGCAACTTCAGTTTCTTCCCCACTTTCTTACTCCTGGGGGGATAACATTGCTTTTCTGCATGAGAAACTCTAGGAGAAGAGGATTGTATTTCTGGGGGAGTTTAAAGAAGACTTGGTTCTAACTTTACCTTTGCTCTTACCTGCAAGCAACAATAGAGATTTTGCAGGCAGACCAGAATATCTTTTGAGACGGTAACAGAAATCCATGGAAGTCCCCAATACCACTATAGTACAGGAGTTGGAGGAGGAATCCTGGGCCCCAAGACTTCTTTGCTGTGCTTGCTCAAGCAGGAAACCCCATCAAGGAAGAGTATAATTATATAGAGTTGACTTTCACTGAAACAAGCAACCCTTCCTTAGAACACACCTTTAAAAAGAATTTTTTTTTTAAAGGAAGAATGGTTTAAATGGGTATTCATTGGAAGATAGATGAATGATCTCATGGGCACTCAGTTATCTCATTTTTTAAAAAGCCAGAGCATCATGGTCATGCTTGCCTTTTTTTTTTTTTCCCATCTACTTTGTGCCAGAACTGTGTAAGGCCATTTGCATTTGTTATCTTACTGAATTTTCAACCTATTCTGTGAATTAGGTGTTATTGTTCTCATTTTACAGTTAAAGAAACTGAGGCCTAGAGAGGTGATGACTTGCCTCAGGCCACAGGGCTAGAGGTGGGAGTGTAAGGTTTCAAACAAGGTTTCTCCTCCTTCAGAGCCAGATCAGGAGTGGAAGTAGGACAGGAGGCATGTTTTCTCCCTTTACGGACCTAAAGTAAACACTACCAATTCTAATCTGATTTACCAAAGCAAACTTTGTGAACCACCTTCCACTGACACAGTTCTCCAAATGAGCATGGTTTTGCTAAAATGAGGTAGTGAGAACCATGAGGGACCAGAGAAAGCAGTCAGACTCCTCAGCAGCATTTCCAGAAGAACCCTCTTGGAACACACAGATGTCCAGGGAAGTACTAAATTCACGAAGGCCAACCACTTGGACTCACGGAGGCCAATGAGCCACACTGTGGGATCTCTTGTCCCCGTACAGCTCCTCCAAGGAAAGTACCTTTCCATGTAGTCACCTGGTCCAAGTTTTCTCCTGGTAATTTCATCCTTTAAGAACCAGCTCAGTGGTGCCTTTGGCTCTCTCATCCCTTACCACTCTAGGAAGACTTTACCATCCCATTGCTAAGCTTCTATAACATACCTGTAATTTGTGGGCTGCCCTTGAAGCCAGGACATACCCAACTGATCAATTTTCAGTTGTTAGGAAGCCCTGGCCCAAGGGTTCAGAGCACACGTGGGAGGTCCTCCTCCTCCTATAAGTGAAGAGCGTTATCAGTAGAAAAGCATATCAATGAGCAACTTACTTTCTTCCTTCACCACCCTACTTTATGTTCTGCACTGTAAGATAGGACACTGTATTCCTAAAAGACCTGTTTTCTTTAAATTCAGAAAATAAAAAGACACATTTTATTTTGCTAATGATTTGAATCTTAGTTTAATGGATTTTGTGAAGAGCGTTGAGCATGGGTGGGGAACGCCCAGCCTGCAGGCTGTATAAGGACTACAAAATCATTTGATCTAGTCTCCCAAGGTAACTGCAGGTGGGACTCAACATTGAATATAGATGTAGGAGCTTTTTTCATAGCAACACAAATTTATATTAAGGGAATTGTGTGACGTGAGTGATGTTATAAATGGTTCCCCACCCCTGGCATAGAGGATTGATGCAGGTCTAACAGGAGAGGCACATCTTTGAGATTAGGAGATGAAGGGGGTACAAGTAGAAACCCAAGTGGGGAATGGGCAACCATCCTATTTTTCCCCTCTTGCTGCCTCCTGAGTTTCTGGGATTCTATGTTGTAGAGATGGAAACATGGCTAGAAAGAAAGATAAGTCTGAAGACAAGTCTGAAGGAGGGGAGGGAAATAAGAAAAAGAAAAGGGCGGTGGGGCTTTGGACTTTGAAAGTATTTGAACAGAGAGTTGGCATTGGAGATTTTAGATACAGATCTAGGTGGGTGGGGTATGGGAGTCATGGAGAAACTAAAAAAGAAGGAAACAACTTTAAGAGGCATAGAAATAGACTGGGAACCTGATCATCTCTAACATTCTTCAAGAGATGTGTGATTGGAATTCAACCTGACAGCTTATTGCAGCTGGCATGTTTATGTGTGACACTGAGATTAGAGTGGACATTTGGGGTCAGGAGGTCTCTATAGGTTATAAGAAGAAAATGATGGTCTGTGAATGTGAAGAAGAAATGATGCCCTGAGTCTGAAGATAAAGGCAGGACAAAAAGACATGAAAACTAGAGAAGCCAGAGATGGTATAGGCAGCATGCCCATTGGCTTTCTTTGTTGCTGTGGTGTTTTTATGGAGTCATTCTTTAAATTTAAAATCGTTTGTTTTTCCTTGATGTAAGCCCATTCTCCATCTCCCTCTGGCTCCCCTCCAAATAATCAATAGAGTGTCTTACTACCCACAAGCACGCACAGATAGTTTGCATGAGCTGTTTTTGTTGTCTTTGCTGTTGCAGTTGAGGAAGAGTTTGAATTTCGCCTCTGGATTAAGATGCTGCAGGCTGCTGTTTGAACAGAAGCAAGATCTCTGAGGCAGAGAGGCCACACAGATGGCATTGTTCCCCAAGTCCTTTGAAATGCTGACAGAAAGCTTTGGGATTTTTATAGATCATAAAATTAAGTTTCCAATTTTTTCAAGATTTTGTGATTTTGGGACATATCAGCAGATATGTTCTTTCCTTCCTCCCTTCCTCCCTCCCTTCCTCCCTCCCTTCCTTCCTTCCTTCCTTCCTTCCTTCCTTCCTTCCTTCCTTCCTTCCTTCCTTCCTTCCTTCCTTCCTTCTTTCCTCCTTTACTTTTCCTTCCTTTTTCTTTCTTCCCATTCCTTCCTCTATTCCTCCCTTCTTTCTTCTCTTCTTTATCTTTCTTCTCCTTCTTCTCTCCCTCTTCCTCCCCTTCTCCCTCTTCCTCCCCTTCTTCCTCTTCTTCCTCCTCCTCCTCCTTCATCCTCCTCCTCCTCCTCCTCCTCCTCCTCCTCCACCTCCTCCTCCTCCTCCACCTCCACCTCCTCCTCCTCCTTCTTCTTCTTCTTCTTCTTCTTCTTCTTCTTCTTCTTCTTCTTCTTCTTCTTCTTCTTCTTCTTCTTCTTCTTCTTCTCTCTCTCTCTCTCTCTCTCTCTCTCTCTCTCTCTCTCTCTCTCTCCCTCTTTCCCTTCATCCTTTCCTCCATCCCTCCCTCTCTCTGATGTTATCTCTCTCATCTTGTGCCTGTATACATATATCCAGGAAGTTTTGTCCACCAACAGGATGGAGGGCTTTGGGAAAGCAGTAAGGAGGGAGCACTTACTCTATTCATTGCTTGAAGGAGACAAATCATCTTGAATTTTCTATTATGTACACAACTATGGGTAGGGAGACACTATACAAGCTATAGCATCATATAAATTAGTATATAAATGAAATGTACCTATATATTTTACCTTAAATTTATAAAAATATTTATTCACTCTTAAGTAGACCATAGCCGGGAATGGAGTTAAATATTATAGATAACTCAGCTCAGGATTGGTTGTATAAATTTTCCAGCAAACCTATCTATCCTATCACATGCCATGAGTTATTAGTGTCTTTTATTGCTAATATAACCTGCCTTTATCAACAACTTCTTCACATCCAACTCTGCTAACCCCTGGGTGCCTGTAGCATGTTGCTAGTCCTGGGAGTGCCCTGCTATCTCCATGGCCGTGTTCGTATCTAATCTGCCGTACATATTTCAGGTTTTTCTAGCTGTGCTTGAGTGATCTGGGTGTCTAACAGAAGCTTTCTGATAAAATACTGCCTTCTCTGCTACAGTAGACTTACAGTTTCCCTTCAAAATAACCCAGTTGAAATTTAATAGAAGGTTTTAAAGCCACATCTGATTTAAATCGCCTAAGTTCTAGCTTTTAAGAATACTCTTGGCACACCAACCTCGGGGTTTTCTGAGCGACTGAGAGAAAACTCCAGGTTTACTTTACTTACGACACATATCAAGTTGAAACAAAAAACCCACACACAAACAGACTGGGTAGCCTGTTAATAAACTCACTGACAGGTGATAAGCAACTGAAGAATGTCTAAGATTGGGAGTAAATCTTTAGTTTACAAGTAAAGTGTTAGGGTGTCTTTCTTAGCAGGAAAAGGGGAGGAAAACACAAATCCTTTAAGATATTAGCTTATTATAGTCAGGGATTTTTAAAAAATCAAACAAATCATGGGATAAACTATTAATTTTCCAAACTCTGATGTAGTAGAACAACAAATGAGGCATTTTTCTTTGCAAATCTAAGCGTCCTTGAGGAGGAAAAGGAAGAAAGGGTTGCTAGGCAATCTTTCAGTTTCACAAGTGACATCCCACACACAAAGCCTTGACCCACTCCTTCCCTGTCTCATCACAATGCTGTACAGAGGCATTGGTATTCCCAATGTACAGATGTGAAAACCGAGGCCCTGGAGGCATAGTTGAAACATATTGTCACACACCTATAGCTCTCTGACTTCCAAGCCCATCATCTTGCTGAGATGCCCAGCTCCCCTGGCTCTTAGGGTTCAGTTATTTTAGGCTCCCCTGGACACTCCTTCCAAACTCAGTAGTAGATCTTTAAACAGTGCATTTACATTCCTAAAAGGCATCTCATGAACTAGCCCTTTATCCTTGATTAAAAAATAAAGAAATAAAATAAAGCTAGCTCACTGCTCAGGCTTCTTAACAGAACAGCATTTGATTTCTACATGTTGTTGATTTCATAGCATTCCCATAAGGCATCCAGGCTGCTCTCATGATTCTTCCTGCTGTTCCCCTTCAGGATTCCACTTTGATTCCTTCTCTGGAGAGAAGTCTTGCTTTCAAGATACAAAGAACACCTCCCTCTTCCCATGTGGCCTTGATTTAACACAAGAAGAACAATTTTCGAGGCTCATGCTAGGGAGACGCCCTCATGCTCTGCTCGTGGGTCAGTTCACTGATAAAACTATTTTGCAAAGGAGTTTTAAAAGACCTTTGAAATGTACCATTAATTGTATCTCCAGAAATCTATCTTAAGCATAATAATCTCAAAGGTAGAAACGACTTCATGCACAAACAAATTCACTACTGTGTTGTTTTTAGCGGTGGTGAAAAAAAAATGGGCAACAACTTAATTGTCCAACAACTAGATAATGGTTGTGTAAACATCACGTGTCGACTAATAAATACTATGAAACAATGAAAAGTGATGTTTATGGAAGTTTCAACTTAATGTGACAAATTGAATTTACATCATTTCCCCCCCACATCTCATTCAAGTCACAGTAAAGGGATAAAAACAAAAGCATACCAACCAGAGAGTCCAAGAGAATGAGATAGGAGACTAAACCAGATGGGAGATATCAATACATTTTTAAAAGATGAGAAGCAGATTTTCAGTTAGTAACTGGATTGTGGTTGAGAAAGCTGAACCTTAAGTGCTACAGGGTAAAGATAAGGAAATAGATCCATGTTACAGAATCCTGGGAAGGCTCAGGGTTGCAAGGCATCAGGTAGCACTGAAGGCAGGGAATGCCTGGTGCTGAGAGCAAGGAAGGAGGAGAAGCCTAGAGCTTTTCCCCAAGGAGGCACCTCTCCTGCTCACCTGGTAGAAAACTGGAGGTTTACTCTCAGCAGAGGTTAACCCAGATAGACTCTGAACTCTGGGACCTGAGACAGAAGATAGGAAAAGAGAGAAGCATACAATAAAATGTATAAGAGGGCTGGAACTGTGCGAGAGTCTGCATAGTGAATGGCGAAGTTCTCAGCCTCCTTTTCCAAATGCTGAGAATGTGAGCAGGCAAGCTGATAGTCCTCGATGGGAGATTGGAGAGTTCTCTGGGTAGAAACTAGCAAGTATAAGAAAAAAAATCTGGGCAATAGTGAGTTGTAATCCTTTTGCTGGTGGAATGACTTGCTTTTGATTTAGACAAAAACACAACATCTGTGAAGCACAATGAAGTGAAGTGCAATAAAATAAAGTGTGCCTGTATATGCTTAAAAAAAAAAAAAGAGAGAAAATCTGAAAAAACTGATAGTTATGGGTGGAGGTCTCACGTAAAGACCAGGTTCAAGGCCTGTTCTTCTGTGGAGTCTGTTATATGATAAACCTTTTTTTTTTTCTTGTTGAATCCTGGAAATTGGGTTCTGTATTATTTCCTAGGGCTATTTCAACAAATCACCACAAAACTTGACCTAAAACAACAGATACATTCTCTCACAGTTCTGGAGGCCGGGAGTAGGACTCTAAGGTGTCAACAGGGCTCCTGCGAGTGTCTGAAGGCTATAGGGAAGAATGCTTTCTTGTCTCTTCTGAATTCTGGTGATTGCCATCGATCCTTGGCATCCCTTGTGGCAGCATAACTGATGTGTGCCTGTCTTCACCTGGCCATCTTCCCTGGGTATCAGGTCTCTGTGTCTCTGTATCTCCCATGAGGACACCTGTAATGGATAATGGCTCACCTTACTCTGTAGGACCTCATCTTAACTCGATCATATTTGCAAATAAAATCACAATCACAAGTGTTGGGGATTAGGACTTGAACATAGCTTTTTGGGGGGATACAATGAAACATACCATAGAGTTTAAAAATAAATAAATAAATAAATAAATAAATAAATAAATAAATAAAGATATAGATATATAGATATATATATTTAAATATATTTTTATTGATTTCAGAGAGGAAAGGAGAGGGAGAGAGAGATAGAAACATCAATGATGAGAGAGAATCATTGATTAGCTGCCTCCTGCACGTCCCCCACTGGGGATTGAGCCCGTAACCCAGGCGTGTGCCCTTGACTGGAATTGAACCCGGGACCCTTTAGTCCGCAGGCCAACAGTTTATCCATTGAACCAAACCAGCTAGGGCTAAACAATATTTTTTAATAAGTAAAAGGTAAACCACATTTCCTTAAAACAAGTTAAACCCTCTTATAATTCAGTGGCAGCTGTGGATATGCAAGAGGGCTCAAAGTACATGTCTAGTATCCCGATCCCCTCTCAAGAGAGGAAGTCTCCTTCATGCCACCCACCGAGTCTTCTTCTTGATATGTACACACATAAAACACAAAAACTCACCTTCGAGTTTGGGAGGAATATTTAAGAGGAGCAATATAAGTAGATTTTTGCCTCTGCTTATGCTTTAGTAGCAAAAATAAAACAAGATACAGATTAAGGTGAGAGCTCTTTAATTTTCAGAGGTGATTTGAGTTGAGAAGCCCAGGCCGGCTTCTGGTCTTTGCACAGCGCATTTGAACAAAAAGGCTCCATCATGCCAATCAAGGCGACATCCTCTTTCAATGAACTCTTCATTATATATTTTTGCTCCAAGACAAAGAACATTCATGCAATTAAAATAGGCTGATTAAAAAAATCTGTGTCAGGCATAGACTTGCATTTATACTTTTGGGCACAAATGATGGGAGGGACATTAAAAAACTGCAAAACTGAGCAGAAATCATCTTTTTTCAGCACATATTTTGAAGAGGAATGCGGCATTGGCTTTTCCAGGACTCAGCAGCCTGGCTTCCCTCCTCATTAGTTGACCGCACAGCCGGGGCTGCTCCCTCAGGCCCTAATCAACTTACTCAGATCGGCTGCAGAATCGATCTGACAGCCCGTGAAAGGGAGTTTGGAGGTGGGGAGGGAAACACAAGGGAGGGCTGAGACTTTGGGAACATGGACTTCTGTATTTTCAAGGATATCACCATGTTTGCCTAACATCAAGGACTGTGACATTAGCAGACCCTTCTGATATTTGGGTCCCAAAATAGTTGTGACAAGGACCCTACAGTGTGTATGTCTTTTGAGTCCTGGGCTTAGAAACACTTCTTCAAAATGATGAAGAAGAAAGTTCTCTCTGATTTAAGCCTGAATTCCTTTGACATGAAAACGAAGGCAATTAACAGTTGTTGATCATTTACTAAATGTTTAGTTTTTCCTTTTAATCACCATAGTAGCCCCTGAGGTTGGCATTATTATCTCTTTGTGCAGATGAGGACATAGAGGCTTAAGAGCAAGAAGGATATTAGAAATGTTTAACAGCCAGAAGAGCAAGGGCATAGACCATTTAGAAGCATGCTGGCCACAGTCCTGGAGTTCCCCCGGAAAGGGGATGGCTGGGGCCCTGAGAGATGCCCCAAGGAAGCTTGGGGGAGCAACTACTTATAATAAGTATAAAAGTATTTCAATGACTACCATGGCATTGCCAGGTAAGCTGGGTCTGTGAGGAGGAAAATTAGCTTTCCCTAAGATGATCAGCTCACAGTAGATGACCTGGGATTTGAACTCAGCTGTCTTCTCTCCAAAGACAACACCCTTCTCAACATGCCATACTCTGGTCTGCTCACTCCATCATGCCTTGGAGGAGGAGCATTGCCAAACTGACTTTAGGGGTAAGTGATATCAGAATCTTTCCTGTGAATATCCTTGTCAAAGTGATGGAGAAATTTTCTAACAACCTGAGAAGGTGGAACATGAATCATGGGGTCAGAGACAGTATTTCAAAAGGGGAAAAGGCACTCAAAAGCAGCATTGAATGACTGAGAACAACTGTTGCCAATGTCTATCATTTTCCCCTAGAGCTAATGATCCCTTTCCGGTGGGAACCATATTCAGACCCATGACCTAGATGTTCATCTGGGGAGAGGACGGTTCTGATGCAATACATTGAGAAAATGCATTCATGACTTAAATGGTATACGATGCATATTTTGAAAACTTCAGTTAAGATTCTGGTTCTCCCACACACAAAATATTGAGTTTGGAACTTTGCCGATTGGTAGTATCCATAGAGTTTTCTTTATGAGTTGATTCAGGCTGCCTTAAAGCCTATGCTCATACCCATTCTGGTATGTCCGTAAAAACACGGTCAATTATTTCAATGGAAACCCTCAAACTACAAATGAAAACATGTTGATAGAAATGAAAGAAGAACGCCCTCTTTATCCACTTAAAATAGGAGAGACATGTAAAATCCTTTTATTATTTTTTTTTCAAGTGAGGGGAAAACCAGTATTCCTTTTCAAATACAAACAGAAATTTACTCACTGTCTCTGAAAAAACAAGCCCAGAATGGACACATTTGCCTCTGCAGGGACCAGCTTAGCTCTTTTCTCTCCATTTAAAAACCTTTGAACCTCTGCTTCCTGCTGTGCTCTTGCATTTTTTAATTGCATCTCTCTTGCTACGCTGTGTTTTCCTCATTGAGCTTGTACCACCTCTCCCTTTCTTCTCACAGATTCAAACCTTTTCTATGATAATCACAAAATTGTAGCCTCAGAAGGCAATTCCCAAAGTGTGGTCTGCATCACCTCCCAGTGAGCCAGATGATCATAGGTGATAGAGAGACAATGACCTTTTGTTATTTCAATAATCATGCATTTATTTTAATGAGTATTAAAATATAGACTTGGAACATTATGCTGTGATTACATAGGTATTATTGCCTAGGACCAGGCTAAGCTTCAAAAGTGAATCTATTCATGGTCAATTAAAATATGTTAAAAAATAATGGTCCTTGCAGTGTGTGAATACAGCAAAGAGCACCAGCTATTTGGGAGACAACTCTACCAAGGTCTGAAGCAGCATTCTCTGACATCGACTTTCCTCAGCAGGTGGACAGCCAGCTTCTGCCCATGAGGAAAGGGGGTGACTGTAGGAGTGAAGAGGCTGCCTGTTAGAAGAGTAAGCATCTCTCCTTCCCTTTGATCAGTCTGATATGCTGGTCTTCAAATGAACTCAAGAGCCTGCTCCCTCTACTTGCCCACATAAAACATACATTTGAGACATGGATCTTAAGAGCTACTTCTACCTTGGAGAAGGAGAAGAACGTGCAAGGCCTGCTGGGGCCTGGGTCTGGCCTCTGTGGTTGGGTGTGTCCAGGTGCTATCCATAGGCAGGTGAGTGCTCCCTGTGTGTTGAAAAAGAGGTAGCAAAAGGTGGAGGAAAAAGAGAAGCATTCAACTAGCCATAAATCAGCTGCCTGCTGCAGTGCTGACTATTCTGTGTATGAATGGAAATTGGGTGTGTCTTTATCTCAATGTGCCTTTGAGGAAAGAAGACGTTTATTTGCTAAGGAGTGAATTTACACTGCATAGTTGGTGTCCACAACAATGTAGGACTTAAGACTAAATCATTTAGACCTTGGAAAATGTACAACAGACTGCTGTGCTTGTTTGGGCCTGACATGGAGTCTCTTCTTAGCGCTGGATACATAACAAGAGAGGAATAGGGAATAGGTTTGTTCAGGTGCACACATTCTGGGCCCAGCATATAGCTGATGCTAGAACCTTTCCTCTCCCAAGACCTCGCCTTTGAGAAAATGAGTTGGATAAATGTACTTTTTTTTTTTTTTAACAAAGTTTTTAAAATTTATTTTAAATCACCCACAGACACCCATGACACTTCCAAATGTACAGAACAAAAAGCACTCGAGAACTTGGCGGGAAACGGCTGGCAGCCCAGCGGGGTCCTCCCGGCGCCTGGCTGAGGGCTGGCTCAGTTCACCTCCAGGACCTCGGTCTCTGGGAGGCCCAGGCTGGTCTTGTGCTTGTCGAAGAGCTTCACCAGGGCCTCCATGTACATGGCGTGGTACAGGTCGACGTCCTGCTGGGTCGGGTGCTCCAGCTTGGGAAGGGTGATGGGCTCACCCACGACAGTGGTGATGGGCTTGGAGTAAGGCAGCAGCCCCCAGGTGTCAGAGGAGAAGAGGCCTCGGCCATGGAAGATGCACGGGGCGAAGCCAATGTGCTTCTGGAACTTGCTCTGGACCCAACGGCCCCAGGAGCCCTCCTTAAAGATCACTTGCCTGTAGACCTCATTCTCTCCGAAGGAGTAGGTGGGAACAAGGTCGGCTCCATGTCGCAGGGCCAGTTTCACAAAGCCCTTGCGGTTGCGCAGGGTGACCACATTCTTGCCCGGCACGGAGCTCAGGGACTCGGCTGCGCCCCCCAGTGCGATGATGATGGCATTGCCACTACCCTTCTTTGAAAGCAAGTAGTCTATGGTGTCCCGGCTCACCGGGCAGATGCCCCCGGACATCAGGTACTCCCTCAGCCCTGGCATCCGAAAGTTGCCGGCCAGCGTGGCCAGGAAGGGCCTTATGCCGGGGAACTTCTTGCTCACTTCCGTGGCCTCTGTGCTGAAGTTGCAGAGGGCACCCAAAGCCATGATGCCATGGGGGTGGTACCCAATGATGTAGTTCCTGGTGGTCAGCAGGTTGTGAGTCTTCACCAGCCGGATGGGAAAGTAGTCCCGAAAGTAGCGCCACACAGCCCAATTTCGGACCCACTGTGACCTCCTGGCACCTTTCTTGGGCGTGTTCCAGTCAAACACCAGCCAGGTGAAGTAGAGCACGGCGATGAGCCAGCAGTCGGTGCATAACGTGTACATGAGGATGATGCTGCAGGCTACTCCCAGCACGAGGAAGGTCAGGACATATTGTAGCACCGCGATGACCTGTAGCTGCTTTTCCACTTTGGACCTAGGGGAATCCTGTTCAGGTGCCATATGTTGGGGTCCAACCCCAGCAGGTGCAGGGGTTCCCAAAGCTGTGGACGGAGTCGGCGAAGAAGAAATGACACAGAGACAGTGTTCAGTTGATCAGCAGCCTAGCCAGGCTCTCCAGTCAGGTTCTCCAGCCAGGTTCTGTGTTTGATTGCCTTGTTACATCTGTATTTATACCAGCTGATTTTAATCCCATCAATTTCTATTCCAAAGGTTAGGGCGTTTCTTATCTCCATTCCAGGGAGTAAAGATTATGTAGCTTAAGCATGATTGTTCGTAGTTAAAGTGATTAATTACCTGCCTGGTACTTAGTTAAGGGGTTTTATTCCCTCCCTAACTCCAGGGAAAAATCCCTACCTGGGGAAAAAACCTTTCTCGGAGAGGTGACCTTGGTTAAAACACATAGCGCCAAGAAGGGTTGCAAACATATTAAGAACAGTTTGCCATATACGCCAGGTCCCTTGAAAGATTTGCTGTGCAGATGTTTCTTCCCTGCAGCGACTGTGTCAAGCAGCATGAATGGACCGGCTTATGGCAAGTGGTAGCATTGTATTTAGGAGATCCCAGCTCTGAATGATAATCTTGAGGATTTGGGAATATCAAAGCAGGACAGAAAAAGAACAGCACTGAGAAATTGGCTTAACATTCTGCCACTCCCAGCACTTAGCATGTAGGTGTCACAAAGGCACTTCCTGGTGCCAGTCAAGGAGGGTAGTGTGGGGAGAAATACTCTGATGAAAAGTTATCTGCAAGGTAACATGAAATTGTGCAATATTTCTTTGTTTTTATTGTTTTGCCCAGGTTAAAATGTAGATGGTGTCCTGTATTACATGATACACTTTACACTGATTATCTTGATCCTGTTAGGTCTCACGCATGATTGTTCAGTAGCTCTAGGATGATACATGCTGTAAATTGTAGGAACTGCATCCTTAAAAATTCAACATTCGGATTTCTGCAGGCAAATGCCCTGTGATGCGTTAGTAACTGCACCCACAGACATCTCACGGAGACCAGTTTCACTGTGCCACGGACTACCACGTGCCTGTTTAGTTGATGTGTAGCTAGACATTGAAAGCGATGTTTTTTTGTTTGTTTGTTTGTTTGTTTTTTTTTTATTTATTGCTTAAAGTATTACAAAGGGTATTACATATGTGTCCATTTTATCCCCCCGCCCTAGACAGTCCCCTAGCCTCCCCTATCCCCCAGTGTCTTATGTCCATTGTTTATGCTTATATGCATGCATACAAGTCCTTTAGTTGATCTCTTACCCCCCTACCTCATGTCCCCCAACCCTCCCCGGCCTTCCCGCTGCAGTTTGACAATCTGTTTGAGGCAGCTCTGCCTCTGTATCTATTATTGTTCAAAAGTTTATAATGGTCTCTATTATCCATGAATGAGTGAGATCATGTGGTATTTTTCCTTCATTGACTGGCTTATTTCACTTAGCATAATGCTCTCCAGTTCCATCCATGACGTTGCAAATGGTAAGAGTTCCTTCCTTTTTACAGCAGCATAGTATTCCATCGTGTAGATGTACCACAGTTTTCTAATCCATTCATCTACTGATGGGCACTTAGGCTGTTTCCAGATCTTAGCTATGGTGAATTGTGCTGCTATGAACATAGGGGTGCATATATCCTTTCTGATTGGTGTTTCTGGTTTCTTGGGATATATTCCTAGAAGTGGGATCACAGGGTCAAATGGGAATTCCATTTTCAGTTTTTTAAGGAAACTCCATACTGTCTTCCATAGTGGCTGCACCAGTCTGCATTCCCACCAGCAGTGCACAAGTGTTACTTTTTCTCCACATCCTCTCCAGCACTTGTCGTTTGTTGATTTGTTGATGATAGCCAGTCTGACAGGTGTGAGATGGTACCTCATTTTTGTTTTGATTTGCATCTCTCGGATGATTAGTGACTTTGAGCATGTTTTCATATGTCTCTTGGCTTTCTGAATGTCCTCTTTTGAAAGGTGTCTATTTAGGTCCTTTGCCCATTTTTTGATTGGATTGTTTATCTTCCTTTTGTTAAGTTGTATGAGTTCCCTATAAATTTTGGAGATTAGGCCCTTATCAGATATGACATTGGCAAATATGTTTTCCCACACAGTGGGTTTTCTCGTTGTTTTGTTGATGGTTTCTTTTGCTGTGCAGAAGCTTTTTATTTTGATGTAGTCCCATTTGTTCATTTTTTCTTTAGTTTCAAGTGCCCTAGGAGCTGTATCAGTGAAGAAATTGCTTCGGCATATGTCTGAGATTTTGTTGCCTTTGGATTCTTCTAGAATTTTTATGGTTTCCTGTCGTACATTTAAGTCCTTTATCCATTTTGAGTTTATTTTTGTGTATGGTGTAAGTTGGTGGTCTAGTTTCATTTTCTTGCATATATCTGTCCAATTTTCCCAACACCATTTATTGAAGAGACTATCTTGGCTCCATTGTATGTTCTTGCCTCCTTTGACAAATATTAATTGAGCATATTGGTTTGGGCCGATTTCTGGGCTCTATATTCTATTCCATTGATCTGTATGCCTATTCTTGTGCCAGTACCAGGCAGTTTTGAGAACAGTGGCTTTGTAATACATCTTGATATCTGGTATTGAGATTCCCACCTTCTTTGTTCTTTTTCAGGATTGCTGCAGCTATTCGGGGTCTTTTTTTATTCCAGATGAATTTTTGGAGAGTTCGTTCTAGATCTCTGAAGTATGCTGTTGGTATTTTAATGGGAAGTGCGTTGAATTTATAGATTGCTTTAGGTAGTATGGACATTTTAATGATGTTGATTCTACCAATCCATGAACACGGTATGTTCTTCCATCTGTTATATCTTCCTCTATATCTTTTTTCAACGTCCTGTAGTTTTCTGAGTAGAGGTCTTTTACCTCTTTAGTTAAGTTTATGCCTAGGTAGCTTAATTTTTTTGGTGCAATGGTAAACGGGATTGTTTTTATAATCTCTCTTTCTGAAAGTTCACTATTGGTGTATAGAAATGCCTCAGATTTCTTGGGGTTAATTTTGTATCCTGCTACATTGCCAAATTCATGTATTAAGTCTAGTAGCTTTTTGATGGAGTCTCTAGGGTTTTGTATGTATAATATCATGTCGTCTGCAAATAAGGACAGTTTTACTTCCTCTTTTCCAATTTGGATGCCTTTTATTTCTTCTTCTTGCCGAATTGCAATGGCTAACACTTCCAGTACTATGTTGAACAGGAGTGGAGAGAGTGGGCATCCCTGTCTTGTTCCTGTTCTTAGAGGAAATGGTGTTAGTTTTTGTCCATTGAGTATGATGTTGGCTGTGGGCCTGTCATATATGGCTTTTATTATGTTGAGGTATGATCCTTCTACTCCCACCTTGCTGAGAGTTTTTATCAAAAATGGGTGTTGAATTTTGTCAAATGCTTTTTCTGCATCAATTGATATGACCATGTGGTTTTTTTTCTTTCAATTTGTTTATGTGATGTATCACGTTTATTGATTTGCGGATATTGTACCATCCTTGCATCCCTGGGATAAATCCTACTTGGTCATGGTGTATGATCTTTCTGATGTACTGCTGGATCCGATTTGCTAAGATTTTGTTGAGGATTTTGGCATCTATGTTCATGAGGGATATTGGCCTGTAATTCTCTTTCATTGTGTTGTCTTTACCTGGTTTTGGTATTAGGGTGATGCTGACTTCATAGAATGAGCTTGGAAGTGTTCCTTCCTCTTGAATTTTTTGTAGTAGTCTGAGGAGGATAGGTTTTAGTTCTTTGAATGTTTGGTAAAACTCCCCTGTGAAGCCGTCTGGTCCTGGGCTTTTGTTTGATGGAAGCTTTTTTTTTTTTTTTTTTTTTTTTTTTTGATGGAAGCTTTTTGATGACTGCTTCAATTTCTTCCATAGTTATTGGCCTGTTGAGATTTTTAGATTCTTCCTGATTGAGTTTTGGAATGTTGTATTTTTATAGGAATTTGTCCATTTCCTCCATGTTGTCTAGTTTGTTGGAGTAGAGCTGTCCATAGTATTTTTTAACAATCATTTGTATTTCTGTGGGGTCTGTTGTTATTTCGCCTCTATCGTTTCTGGTTTTGTTTATTTGGGTCCTCTCTCTTTGCTTCTTGGTGAGTCTGGCTAGAGGTTTGTCAATTTTGTTTATCCTTTCAAAGAACCAGCTCTTGGTTTCATTGATTTTCTGTATTGTTTTTTTTGGTCTCTATGTCATTTATTTCTGCTCTAATCTTTATTATCTCCTTCCTTCTGCTCACTCTGGGGTTTTCTTGTTGCTCTCTTTCTAATTCTTTGAGTTGTAGAGTTAGATGATTTACTACCATTTTTTCTTGTTTTTTGAGATAGGCCTGTAGAGCTATAAACTTCCCTCTCAGGACTGCTTTCATTGTGTCCCATAGGTTTTGGATTGTTGTGTTTTCATTGTCATTAGTTTCCAGGATGTTTCTAATTTCTTCTTTGATCTCATTGGTAACCCAATCAATATTTAATAGCATGCTATTCAGCTTCCAGGTGTTTAAGTATTTTGGCTTGTTTTTATTGTAGTTTATTTCTAATATTATGCCATCATGGTCTGCGAAGATGCTTTTTATGATTTCAATCTTCTTGAATTTGGGGATACTTTGCTTGTGACCCAATATATGGTCTATTTTTGAATATGTCTTATGAGCACTTGAGTAGAATGTATATTCCGTGGCATTGGGGTGAAGTGTTCTGAAGATGTCTATTAAGTCCATCTGATCTAGTGAGTCATTTAGGATTGCTGTATCTTTGCTGATTGTTTGTTTAGAGGACTTATCCAGTGCTGTCAGTGGTGTATTAAAGTTCCCTACTATGATTGTATTGTTGTCGATCTCTCCTTTGATATCTTCCAGGAGTTTTTTTTATGAATTTGGGTGCTCCTGCATTGGGTGCATATATGTTTACCAGGGTTATATCTTCTTGTTGTATTGATCCCTTTAGTATTATGAAGTGGCCTTCCTTATCTCTTGTTATGGCCTTCACTTTGAGGTCTATTTTGTCTGATATAAGTATTGCTACCCCAGCTTTCTTTTCCTTTCCATTTGCCTGAAAGATATTTTTCCATCCTTTCACTTTCAGTCTGTGTGAGTCTCTTCTAATGAGGTGGGTTTCTTGTAGACAGCAGATGTATGGGTCATGTTTTTTTATCCATTCAGCCACTCGATGTCTCTTGTTTGGAGCATTTAGTCCGTTTACGTTTAAAGTTATTATTGAAAGGTACTTGTTTGTAGCCATTTCTTTTTGTGTGTGGCTGTTTTCTTTCTGAGCTTTTTATTTCTTATTTTTATACCAGTCCTTTTAGCATTCCTTGCATTGCTGGCTTGGTGGTGATAAACTACCTTAGCCTTTTTTTGTCTGTGAAGCTTCTTATTTCCCCTTCAAGCTTGAATGATAGCCTTGCTGGATAGAGTATTCTTGGATTCAGTCCTTTGCTTTGCATCACTTTGTAAATTTCTGTCCATTCTTTTCTGGCCTGATGTGTTTCTGTTGAGAGATCATTTGACAATCTAATGGGAGATCCCTTGTATGTAACTTTCCGTCTCTCTCTTGCAGCCTGTAAGATTCTCTCTTTGTCCTGAACATTTGCCATGGTAATTATGATGTGTCTTGGTGTGGGTCTTTTCGGGTTCACCTTGTTTGGGACTCTCTGGGCTTGTGTGACTTTTTTCTTCCCCATCTCAGGGTTTTCTGATATTATTTCTTCTAATAGGTTTTCTAATCCTTGTTCATCCTTCTGTTGTTCTGGTACCCCTATTATTCGTATGTTTTTTCGTTTCATGTTGTCCCAAAGCTCCCTTAGGCTCTCCTCCTGTCTTTTAATTTTTTTCTCCAATTGCAATACATTTTGGGTGTGTTTTGCTTCCTTGTCTTCTAATTCACTAATTCGGTCCTCCGCTTCTCCTAGTCTACTGTTGATACTTTCAATGGAGTTTTTCATTGCAGCTGTATCACTCTTCATTTCTTCTTGGGTCTTCATGGTATGGCCTGAGAACTTGGGATAAGAGGGCAATATCTGATGTCATGTAAAGCCACATAACAGAGTGGGGGAAGCATGGTTGTTGCTGTGAACAGATTGGGTTCGAATCCTGCCTTTGTCACAAAATACCTGCACAAGTGTGTTACCCTGCACAAGTTACTTCACCTTTCTCGGGTTCAGTATTTTTCCATTGGAAAATAGATTTTAAAATACTTGGCCCAGTGCTCAAGAAGTAGTAACTGTTTTAATTACTATTTTAATGCTGGATCTCCTTTAATCCTACAATACATATGAGTGCTGCATCCATATCCCCATTTCATAGATGGGGAAACCAAGGCAATGGAGGCTTGGAGAGCATAAGGCTTGGGCAGCCACAAAGAGGAGGAGGTGGATTTTGATTGTATGTCCCCAGGCCAGTGACTGATTCTACCAACCCACACAGTATCTATGATTATTAGGAAATTATATTCTACAACCGACCCAGACATGCTGGAGGTGTTCCTTTGAAAAGTTGTCAAGTGCCATCTTATTACAAGACTAGAGGCCCGGTGCACGAATTCATGCACAGGTGGGGTCCCTCAGCCTGGCGAGCAATCAGGGCTGTCTCATCCAGTCCCAATCAGGGCCACTGGGGGCCATCTGGCTGGGAAGGGACCATGGGAGTTTGGCTGGCCAGCCCCAGCCGGACCCCAGCAGCAAGCTAACCTACCAGTCAGAGCATCTGCCCCCTGGTGGTCAGTGTGCATCATAGCGACTGGTCAAGCAGTCAACCGATTGGTCAAACACTTAGCATATTATGCTTTTATTATATGAGATAGTGAAGAATTTAACATGTCTCTGCCCCCCTTAGAGAGATGCCATTGGATCAAAATCATCAACTACTTAAACAGCCATATCACCTTTTCTCTCCAGGCTGTGTCTTGCCTGATAAACAAAGGGGTTGAACTCTGAAGGATGGCCACTGCGCTGTAACATTCTATGGAACCTACAAGGTGGAGAGGTTCTATTGGAAGAGGAAAAATCTGCATGTTTGGATCAATAAAAATGGGAAAACAATTTGAGCTTGATATATGAGGAAACATAAGTCATAATGTGTGTGAAGAGGAAGAAGAAGACCAGGATGGGTAGGGAATACTGTTGGATACTTTATCTAGAAGATTCTCCACAATTCTCAGAAAGATTAAATGGTTTTTTAATAAAGAGGAGTAAAATTATTTGAAGAGGATTCTAGTGAGGGAGAGAGAGAAGATAAAAAAAAGCTACAAACAGGCCTGAACTAGACAGCATACCTCTGGCCTTCTTACTACAGCTGCTAGAAAACCCATGAGTCCATTTTGGTTTTAGGATTCAAGAATATAAATGGGATTTGGATTGAGATCCAGGGTGGGTGGGCGAACTGGTGAGAACATAATAGATAACTTGTTTTTATGAGATCTGATATGAATAGTTTAAGCTGTAAAAGCAAGATATGAGTCACTCTCATTTTCTGTGATTCCTCTGGTTGGCCCCAGAGGGAAGATGTGATGACTGGGTACATCTATTCCAATAAATAAAGAAACACATACACATTTTGCGATGATTGCTTTCTGCCAATATTTAATATACCTCCTGAGCTGGAAAATGGCTTCAATTCCCTTACCATCTCTCCTGTCCTGGTCTCGGGAGCTCTTCTCCTTCAAGGCTGGAAGCTTCGTTAGTCAGCGGAGACACTGCTTCCCACCTTAGAATAATATGTTCTTTCTCTCTCAGTGACTCCTATTTCCCAACTAGTAGCTTTAAAAGCTTCAGAGAGGGACATTTTTGTGTTGTTGTCGTTAAATGTTGATGGCCTCAGAGATATTGCAGAAGCAGTAGCTTGCTGAGAAGTGAGGGAGAAGAAACTCTTTTTTTTTTTTTGGCCAATTTACATAGAATTGGGGTGGGAAGGAGTGAGGAGAACCCCCTGAATTGCTAAAATCCTACAACTGGAGTGGAAGGGGAGGATTATTCTTTGTCAATCATCCAAACACATTTCTAAAAATGTTGAGCATTTAGGCTAAAACAGGAGCTTGGATTCACTTTCCCTCCAAATGGCCAGGGAGAAGGGAACACACATTGAGTACATAGCAGAGGAAACCTGGCCCCCTGCCTAGAATAAAGATTTTATGTTTTAGAGAAATGATCAAGGACATCCACAAGAAGCTGCTGACCAGTGAAACGTGCATGTGCTCAAAACACTCTTTCCCAGCAGAGTCCACCCCACCCCCTCCTCCATTCCAGGTCACCCTGGCTGGAGCCTGCTCACTGGGCAGCGCACAGCCTTGTTTAGGACAGTTTCTTGGAGGATTTTACTTTGAAGTGTTTCAAAGTAATTCTGCTCATGCAGGAGCTTCTTCTGTTTTATGGATCAGAAGAGATTTGAAATCTGTTCCGTAGAACAGCTAAGAGCTAAAACAACAACAAAACAGGCATTGATAAAATTTAATTGACTATATGTCAGACCCATCTAAATACTTAAAAAATATTAACTCATTTAATCCTCACAACAAACAGCCTTTTGAGGTATGTGCATTTACAATCCCCATTTTTAGAGTTGAGAAAAATGGTAAGTACTTCGCCCAAGGTCACATAACCAATAAGTGGTGGAGCCAATATTTCATTCCAATCTGCCCGATTCCACAGAGTCCACACTCTTAAGCACAGTGCTATATGAGGACTAATATCTACTTCCAAGGGTTGTTCTGAAGATCGAATGGAATAATCAGTATGCTATGCTCATCTAACATGGGGGATGATGCTTCTGTTAATGCTTCTGACTCAGAAAAATCCCAATGCCAGGAACTTGTATTTTTTTCCTTCCTTTCTCCCTCCTTCCCTCCCTCTCATTCTCTCTCCCTCTCTTTGTTCCTTCCCATCCTTCCATATTCCAAAGGGTGATTGGGTTCTTTTCAGTGGGATTAAGTACCCAGTCACCTGAGGCAGCCAATGGAGAATGGAAGGCAGGGGGGAAGAAGGAAGGAAGGAGAGGAGAGGGAGATGGGTTCATTCATTGAGCCTTTTCTATATCTCAAATGATTTACTTAGGATAGATTCCCAGAAGTGGAATTCCTTGGTCAAGGTATGCGAAGGAGCATTTTAAAGTTCTCCCACAAATTGCTATGCTTCTTTCCAAAGCTACCCACTTAAATTACCGTTAGTAGTAATACATGAGGGTGTCTTTTTCACTTCACTCTTGCTATTATTTGGCATTTTTAGTTTATTTTTTAAGACATTCACACATAAAATGACTGATCAGCAAAAAATAGTACCTCCATGTGCATTGAGGTTGAACATTTTCTAATCTTTTATCTTCTTGGTGAATTTTCTCTTTCTTTCCTTTGCTGACTTATATATGGGAGTGTTCATGCTTTTCTTATCTTTTTTTCACATATGTTGAATTATCTTTCTTAGTCTTCTGGTTATCATTATCTTTTTGGTTTTGCCCTGCAAAAATTTTAATTGGTATGTAATTGCCTATAAGAGTGATTTTCAAAATGTAAACGACAAATACAACAGAGACACGAATCCATCTGGGTGGGTGCTGCCTGTGCACCGTACCAGGACCTGTCCATCTGTCCATCTGTCCTGTGAATTACTTTATCATTCTGAGAACAGAAAACTTTCTCCCTCCAAAACAAGGGAATGAAGCTGAATCCTCTTCTATTTTGTATTTTATATTCTCTAGTTAATCAGAAATGTCTTTTGGTACATAGACTGAGGTAATTATTTAAATGTATTGTATTCCAAATTGTTAGCTGATTGTCCTAATCTTGTTTATTGAGAAATCCTAGTTTTTCTGGTTATTGTCTTGGGATGCATTCTTTATCATATAGTATTAGAATATCATATATATATGATAGGATCATTATTAATAATATATGATCATATAGGATCCTTATTCTGGGTTATTGTCCCTGATGTATTTTTGTGCCTTGTCACATTACCTAAAACTTTATAGCTTTATGAAATGAAGAGCAGTTCCCCTTTAAATATTGTATTAAATATTCTGTTTATTTTTATATGTTAACCTTAGAATCCTTTTGTCAAAGTCAAGTTGAGGTTTTATTAAAATTGTAGCCAGCCACGTATTAATTTAAGAAGAATTTGAACCTTTACAATTCTCAGCATCAACATGTGGTTTCTCTCCTCATATTCGGGCCATGTTTTTCATCTCTCCTTAAAGTCTTGTAGCCTTCTTTATATGGTGACATGTTTTTGATCAAAATTATTCATGATCTATACTTTTAGTTGCTATTGGAAATAAAATTCTAAAAAGTATTTTGTACATTTTTGTTGGCAATTTTCATTTGTTTATCTTGGATTCAAACTCCTAAATTTTATTACATTTTGATAGTTTCTACCACATTCCTTTGGATTTTATAGGTCTATAAGTACATGACCTATAAAGACTAATTTTTTTCTTGTTTAATATTTATCCTTGTTTTTAAAATTTCTTTTTCCTTTGGTCAGAATGTCTCAAACAATGTAAATATAATGATAACAAGCTTGCTTTTTTGGTGCTTGATTTTGATATTTTATGTTTAAGTGATTACCAACTATTATTGTGAAATATATTTTCTTTTCATGATAAGAAATTTTTTATATATTCCTACCTGAATTTTTAGAATATAAATTGGTCACAAGTTTTAGAAAGTGGCTTTGCACCATTTATTTAAAAGATATGCTGTATTATCAACACTAATAAAAGAGAAAAATGGTAATTGGCGTACTACGATACCCTTTTCATTGGCTAATCAGGGCTATATGCAAATTAACTGCCAACTAAGATTGGCAGTTAACTGTCAACAAGATGGCGGTTAATTTGCATATGTAGGCACAATGCAGGGAGGCGAAAGGGAAAGCAGGAAGAAGCCCCCTGCCACTGACAGTGATCGGAAACCCAGGGGGGAGCTAAGAGCTGGGGGGCAGGGCAAAGGCGGCCCTGGGGCCGCCTTTGCCCTGCCCCCCAGTCATGATCGGAGAATCAGGTGCCTTTTCCGCCCTGGCCAGTGATAGCAGGAAGTAGGGGTGGAGCCAGGGATGGGAGCTGGGCACGGTTGAAGCTGGCAGTCCCAGGAGCTAGGGGTCCCTTGCCTGGGCCTAAAGCGAAGCCCACGATCGCGGGGCCGCTGCAGCTGTGGGTCCCCGCTGCCCAGGCCGGACGCCTCAGCCAGAGGCATCCTGCAGGGGCAGGGGCGGAACCCGTGCGATCGCGGCGCCCCCCGCTGCCACTGCAGGTCCCCGCTGCCCGGGCCGGACGCCTAGGCCAGAGGCGTCAGGCCTGGGCAAGGGGCCAATCCTGCGATTGGAGGGTGATGGGGGTCAATGCCTGAGGGCTCCCAGTATGTGAGAGGGGGCAGGCTGGGCTGAGGGACACTCCCCCCCCCCCCCCACACACACCCAGTGCACGAATTTCGTGCACCGGGCCCCTAGTATTATAATAATAGTTTTATTATTTGCAAATCATTGTAGAAGGCCTACATTACATCCTGTATAACCCTTGCCCTGATGAACATTAAAAACACACTCACAGTTGAATTGCTTAACATTTCACTTTCTTGATTAACAATGGGTTTATTTATCATTAATTACTAATAGAACATTAACAACTGATTATTTTTGTCATATAGACCTTACCTCATATAAAAGAATGTCATGGTACCTGGGACCATTTCAAGATGAAGGTATTATTTATGTATTTATTCATCAAGTTGGGCACTCATTTGTTCCTTTGATGTAAATACACAAGTATTTTTTGAGCTGTTCTTAGGTTTGGCAGGAGTAGAAGTTCTAAGCTCAATCTCTGCTGCCAGGAACACCTGAGTTCCCATCCTAGCCCTGTTGTTTACTGATTATGTGAATCTGAGCAAGTTTCCTATAACTTTGAGAAGCCTCAAGTTTCCTCATCTGCAAAGTTGGAGTAACAAATAGCACCTACTTGAGGCTGTACACAAAAATAGTCTCCATAAAGCTCCAAACGGTGTCTGCACATGTAATCCTCAATAAATATTATTATGACATTATTACATTCTGGAGACAAAGACAAAAGGGTCTGGGCCCCCTGCTGGGTGGCAGAGGCTATGTGCTAACTGTTGATCATCTGGTCCTCCCCAGACCTCCTCTCGCTGCCTTGCACTAAGGCTAAAAGGCTAATTCCAATGTAACCCTGATTTTCTTTTTGGGGGCGGGGGCTAGCAATCTGAATCTGTGCCAGCAAGCCCAGTGCACACTCTTGATAACCTTTAATTAAGTCACTGCCTCTTTGCCAGAAACTGGTCTTGCAAGACCTGTTACCTAAATACAGAGGCCATAAACTATGAATAGTGCACAGCCCCATGGGGTGGGGGTGGGGGGGGAGGGGGGTATTAGCACTGGCGCCAGGCCAGACCATTAGATATGGTCTCAAGACCCCCAACACTTGGGGCCTTTTTTGCAAAGCCTGCAAAAGGACCGGAAGCATAATCCATTTGGGGGACAAAGACACTGAAAAGATATAAAGGAGAAGCTCCCTGCATGTTACTTTGCTCAGACTTGGGAAATTAGTCTGCTGAGTCTGCTGGAGTAATAAAACTGTGTAACTCCATTTCTCTAAAGTGTTGCTTGGTTTTTCTCCGGTCTTCTACAACAGCACCTGACTCATGATCCTGGAATTAAAGCTCACTTCCCTTCCTGGTCCTCAGTTCTGCACATACTAGTACATTCCTCATTGCTCACTTCTCCCTCCCACCCCATGTCAAGTCTGCTGGATGAGAAATAGATCAGTATGAAGATTATGGAAGAAGCCTAAGCCCCAGAGCCAGGTCACCTGTGCCATATCTGATGAGCTCTTGGTCAGGGAATTTGTGGTGAATATATTTATGGCAGCTTGCTATTCACTGCCATATCAGGTCAGTACCCTGAGCACTGACTTCCAAGGTGGTATCTCCTGGCTTTTTCAGCATCTGTCAGTAGCCTCGGCTGCAGGAAAGATTCAGAAATCCAAAGAGCTTCACTTTCCCCAATGCTGTCTTGATATCCCCTTGCAAGCTATGCTTTAGAGGTCTTGGCCTTGGTTGCCTTTAACAAGTGCCCTCTGCATTGAACATGCTCCATCAGAATCACAAAGTATGGCTGGCTGTTATTTTCCTGGTGGTTGGGATGATTCATATCTATAACTCTGTCTCTCTATCTCTATCTCTATCTCTATCTCTATCTCTATCTCTATCTCTATCTCTATACCTATATCTATATCTATATATTTTTGCAAAAGTGACTTATTTGTTCTGACCTCTCTACCTTTGTAGAAGCTTAGCTAAGTTGTCTTGTCTCCTTGACCTCTGCTCCAACCCTTGATAATAAATCACCTTTCAGAAGGCCCACCCTCACACTCTCCCTTCCCCCTAGGTAATTTAGATTTCTTGAGCTGCCAAATTTCTTCAGCCTGGGAAAGAAGAGGTTTCTTATGCATATTGTGTCAGCTGCAGACATAACTCACGAAACCACCCCAGACACAGGATGTCACCCAGTGATGCTTCAATTTACAATCTTCCAGAGCTCCTGCTGGCAAACAGCTCTGAGTGGAAGTGGGGAGGTTTTCAGAGGCTTGGGGCATGTTTTTTAGCTCTTTGGTTCCCCCTAGAATTTCTAAGGCTATTTAGCATGTTAGACACTGTCAAAGCATATTGACCTGCAAAACTACCGTATTTAGTGTAACTGTAATTTCTCATAATATTGAAGCTTACACTGGCCATATCCACAGCTTTGTTCAAAGCCTACCGGTGAGAAGGTCATTTATATATTGTAATCAGATTCTAGAGCTGACCACTTTTTAATTATGGCTTAGGTAGTGGGGGTTGAGCAGTTTGGGAAAGGAGGCTGGCTGGGAGTTATCATCTCTTTGATCATAAGGCTGAGTGATTTACTTTGATCACAGAGACAGTTCATAAAAAAGCTTGGTCTCTTCCTGAAACTTGCAGGTAAACAGGGAGATCATTTGAAGCTACTTTGGAATGAACAATTCAGATCCCAGACAATGGTCTTCTTTGAAATGGATTTAGGTGCCTATTGATTAACAGAGCACAGGGGATTGGATGGGGGGAAAAAGTGACTTTAGTCCCTGGGGAAGGTGCATCTAGAGGTCACCAGTTCTTCTGTGGTTGAACTTCTAGGTTCTGCATGACCCCTTCTGTGGAGCCTGCATGGAGTTCAAGCAAATCGGTATAAAGATGAACACCTCAGTGACATTGAAGGGAAGGTGCTTGGAATAGTAGAAAGCTTGCAATCTGGGGAACCCAAAATAAAGTCCTGCCTCTCCATTTATTATGCGTGGGTCCGGGGGCTAGGTGCTTAAACCCTTCTGTGCCTAAGTATCTTTACCTGTACAGATTGGACATAAGTACTTCAATGGTTATGTTTAGGGTTTAATGATGTGCCTTTTGAGAAAAAAGCCCTGTGAGGTGTCAGGCATTTGGGGGAAGAAGAAAATACCAAGGTGTCCTAAATCAGGATTAGAAATCCCTCCTGCATTGTCCCCACTCCATCAGAGGAAGATGAATAGAACACTGACTTTCCGAAGCAAATTGTTTTAAAGTGATATTTTGAATTGTATTTTGAACATTTATATGCAGGAAATTTCACTTGTTTAAATCAAAGTATTTATTTGTGCCTTTGGGGGGTTGTCGTGAGTACTGCCACATGGGGGAACCATCTAACCACTGGTCAGTTTTAGAAATAGTAGCCGAGCAGGGATTATGTAGCATTGGAAGCATTTAAATTCTGTTAGTTGTGACTCTGGAGTGTGTGGATTGGTTGGTTCTGCTAGGATGACCTCATAAGCCTAGTCAGTTGCCAACTGACTGAAACGTAAGTCATTGAGATCTGATAGTCACTATAAAAAAGACATTGGTCCTAAATACGCAAGTCACCTTGAGTGGAAAGGCAAAAGCCCCATGTCCACTCTCAAATACTGGTCTGCCTTGAGACTTCTCAGACACTTGGTTCCTAGGGAGAGAACACCAGCTGAAGAGTGGACCCATCAGACTGCCTCTCCCCCAGCTCCGCTTTTGGCTACTTGTATTTTTGTGCCGTAGCCAGTGCCCTTTCACGGAGGGGTCACAGAGGTGAGGGAAAGATGGCCACATGGAGAGGAGATACCTAAAAATTCCTGCTACACCAGAACCAGAGGATGCCAGAGATGTGAGTATGGAACTCCAAGTCTTCAAGGATTCCATGCTGTCTCAATTAGGCATTACTGAACACCTACTGTATTAGTCTGCTCAGGCTTCTACAACAAAATACCACTTATTTGCTCACAGTTCCAGACACTAGAAGTCCAAGATCAAGGTGCTGGTGGGGTTGGTTTCTTCTGAGACCACTTTCCTTGGCTTGAAGATGGTCTCCTTCTCATGGTCTTTACTCTGTGTGCCCACATGTCTGTGTTCAAATTTATTCTTCTTTTGAGGACACCAGTCGAATGGGAAGAGGGCCCACCTAACTGACTTCATTTTATTTTTGATTACCTCTATAAAGGGCCTATCAGCAAATGTAGTCACACTCTGAGGTGTTGGGGATTAGGACTCAACCTATGAATTTGGGGGGCGCAGCTCAGCCCATCATGCCTACCATGTGTCAGGTACTGTGTTAGCACCTGGGGTACAGTGTAGACCAGACTCACTGTCCCTGCGGTCTCAGTCTCAGTCATTTGGTGACACTGCCTGTGAACATCAGACGAGAGTCTCCATGTCACATCATCGACTGTGCGCTAGAGTCTGACTCCTTCCTTTGGCTCCTTTAGCAATCAGTGCTGAACGAACTCTGTGTCAAAACTCTGTATGCCTTGGGCTTCTGAGACAAAGGTCCAGTTCTTCTTTTACTCCTGTGACCATTTCATCTCCCTCTCTTCACAAACTGATTCCTATGTCCAACTGTTAAAATACTGGTGTTCCAACCGATATATATCAACCACTGCTCATTTCTGTGAATATTCTACCTGTGCGCCTCAAATATTCTGCTTCCTTGCTATTTAAAAGGTGGTCTGCACACCAGCAGTATCAGCAGCACCCAAGAACCTATTAGAATGCTGAATCTCAGGTCCCACGACATTCACTGAATTGTTATATAGATTTCTAGCAAGATTCCTAGGTGATCTGAGTGCTCATTTAAGCATAGGAAGCATGTTCTACTGATGTCAGCTCCCACTGCCTACTGGCTATGTGTCAATCTCCTATCAGTCCTCTACCAGCTTTCCTCCCATGTGAGTAGCTGCTTGTTGAATGTCTCCAAGATGGGCATGGCCAACTCATCGTGCCCCACTGGATTCCTCATCCTGTCTTCCTCTGCTGCTCATCTTCCTGCATTTCTCCTTTTAGGGTGTGGTCTATCCAGCCCCCTTCAGGCATGCAAGCTCCTCTTTGTCCTGCCCTTCTGCATCCAATCAATTAAGTCTTGCTAATGTCCACCCCCTCTCCCCCCCAAAATTCTTATCTCTTGTCTCTCCTCTCCTTTTTTACTGCACGTACCCTAGTCTGGGCTTTCGTCATCCACCCCCTGGACTAGTAAAAGAGACTTTGAATGGATTTATTGGCAGCAGCTTTTTCTCCTTATGCTTCCAATGCCTTTGCCTGTAACCTCTCATTCCTCCTGTTGCCTGGCAACACTCACTCATCCTTTAAGACTCCGCTCAGGAATCCACTCCGGGACCCTTCCCTCACCCTACACCTACCCCCAGGAATCTTTTTCTGTTTCCTTAGTAACTCTGTGCCTCAGTGTCATCACCTGTGAAATGGAATAAGTAGAACTTTGTTCAGGAATACATGAGTTACATTCGTGGAGCAGGACCTGACACACAGAGTACAGCTGTAATAACTGTTATTTTAGCAACCATTTAAACTCTGATGGGTGGTATGGAAATTATCTTTTCCTCTACCTAGACCATAGTTTTTGAAAGCATGAGCAGATGACTGCTAGCACTGGAGCCATCAGTGGGAAGGTTCTGAGATGGTCCTCAGTCTGAGAAGCCCAGCTTGGACACTGCTGCCTAGGATCAGGGATTGTGTCCAAGGCATCTGGGAACTCAGATCTACCTCCACTGTGCCCTATAGCAGATGCTCCTTGAATACTGACCCCACAAGGTGACAGTTGGACACTTTAGGTACAAAAGGAAGCAGATATTATTCAGGATATAGTGTTCTTTAAGTAATAGAAGCTATCAATGGCTTTGGGGGCATTTCCTAATTGAGGAAGCTGAGGAGGAGATTGCTGTCAGCTTGGCTGATTTATAGTTTTGAAGTTGTGCCCAGAAGCTATTTGCAGAGACAGTATTTTTAGAAATGTGAAAATAAATACAATTAAATTAGAGAGATGTGTCAAGTATTATTTTCCCTTGAATTAAGACTGTCCCCTGACCATTACAGCTTAGGTAATGACAACTGCTCAAATAACGAGGCCGTATTTCCTAATTAAACAATCAAGGCTCTCCAGTCATTGCTGTAGTGGAGATAGGGGTCAAAAGACTGGAACCTAAAAGAAAAGCAATTTTAAATGGACAGAAATGGCAATAAAAATGGAAATATTTTCCCTTGACTCTTTCTGTATCTTATTAACTCTTCGTGCCATGAGTAGATGTCCATCTTATTTAAATGCCTGTTTTCCACTTGATATAAAAGTCAGCCTGTGGAGCCCTAGCTGGTTTGGCACAGTGGTTTAGAGCCATGGTTAGCAAACTGTGGCTCGAGAGCCACATGCGTCTCTTTGGCCCCTTGAGTGTGGCTCTTCCTAAGCCTTAGGAGTACCCTAATTAAGTTAATAACAATGTACCTACCTACATAGTTTAAGTTTAAAAAAATTGGCTCTCAAAAGAAATTTCAATCATTGTATTGTTGATATTTGGCTTTCTTGACTAATGAGTTTGCCGACCACTGGTTTAGAGCATTGGCCTGTGGACTGAAGGGTCCCTGGTTTTATTCTGGTCAAGGGCATATGCCTGGGTTGCAGGCTCAATCCACATGCAAGAGGCAGCCAATCAATGATTCTCTCTCATCATTAGTGTTCCTCTCTCTCTCTACCTCTCCCTTCCTCTCTGAAAGCAATAAAAAATTTTTTAAAAAGTCAGTCTGTGAAGTAGAGAAAACACACACACACACACACACACACACACACACACACACACACACACACACGTCATTGAATCCTCCCTCACTACCTGTGTGGCCCTAAGCATTTCTCTTAACCTCCCAGAAACTCAGTTTTTCTTTCCTTCAGAATCTGGAGGACTTAACACTAAGTTCATTCTTTGGCTTTGGAAGTTAAGTTAGATAACTTATGTATAAGGCCTATGCTTTTGCTCCCTCATAATCAAGGTGGAAGAAAAGTTGCTTTTTTTTTTTTTCTAGACCAAATCAAATCTGGTTCAACCAGCACATACCAGAGATGAATCAACACAAATCCAACTTTCAGGACTCTTTCTTAGGGTTGTTACAAGAACTGGATGAATAGTTACAGGAATTGCTCAGCCTGAGGACACTGTTCTGGGGTTCATCTTGCTTAGGACCATGTGGTACAGAGCTCTGCTGGTACCCACTTCCTGATGAGCACTTAGCTATGGAGCTGGCTGCCTCAGCTCCCACAGATCTTTAAATAAAGGCAAGCTCTCAGGTAACCATGAAATGACGCTAGTCTGAGCTTCTGCCACTGTTATAACGTCTGGAATTTACTGGAACATACTTCAGTATACAAAGTGTGATTTTGGGTATGCATGTGTGAGTGTGTAGGTGTGTGTGTTAAACTGTCACCCGCATGCTACTCACCTCCTAATCAGGATGGCAAACCCTGATGGAGACAGACACATTTATCTGCTATTCGTATTGGGTCAGTAATTTAGGCTTTGCTGGGAAACCTAGTAAATGTCTAAAGTGGGTTTTACTGGTGAAATAAGACTGTTAACTCAAATGATGCATATTAAAAATTGACTACCAGCGGGTCCAGAAAGGGGATTGTGAAATTTGAATGAGTTTACATGTTTTCTACTCAGCTCCTACTCATCTGACTTCGCATTGGTAGTGTCCTTCCTTCATTACTAATGAACAGAAGTAACAGTAGACCCAGCACCAGGACAGGCAGGAGAGAGAAGGGACTGCAGGCCACATGAAGGCACCAGTTTTCTTTATATGAATGAGATCTGATGAAACATATATATTTTCAACTTTTTGAGCTGCTGACAAAAAGGGCTGCCCAAAGTGATAATTTTACAGAGTATTGGAGAATTCAGTCTGACTTACTCTGGGTATTGAATGTTGAAGTGGAAAGTCAGCAAAATGGCATTGATAATGCTTCTCATCTCTGAAAGTAGCTGAAGGTTTAACCCACTGAGTAAAGATTTAAAAATAACACCTGAGTTATTTTTGAGCCATATTCTTAAAGAAGTTGGTGGAGCTGCCAAAACAGTTATTAAAAGAATTTTTTAGTAATTCAAACTTCCCCCTCCCAGAGATTATTTAAGGAGAAGAATAAACCTTTATGTGATAAAATGAGAACCAGAGGAGAGTATGATAAGTGTGAAATGACTGCATCAAACTGAGTGTTTGCTAAAATGTCTTCTAGATGCATCAACAAAAGAGACACCATGGAGCTCTACATAGCCATTTAAGAGAGGGGTTGCAGACTGGATCAGACATGTGCAAAGTTTTGCAGGACCCATTTTTAAATTAAAGCAGTGCAAGAGAAATACCATCTGCAGAGGAGCTATGGCTAGTCACCTGATGGTGTGACAATTATTTGCCTGGTATGCTAGTATAGTAAGTGCTCAATAAAGAAGTTTTTCCTAATTTTATTAATTATTTGTTGTTCTACCCGCCCCCCCCCCCCAAACCTGTAGCACCTACCATATACTGGGCACTGTGGTAAGACATAGTATATTAGTTAAGCTCATAGCCGTGAGAAAACAGAATCTATTGTAGCTAATTTAAGCAGAAAAGAAAGTTATGAAAAGATATTTGGTAACTCACAAAATCTCTGGAAGAGCCAACATTGGCAACCACATGCCAATTTCTGCCTTAGAACTGCTCCAGTGGGCCCTCTGCTTCCGGTGCTGGGGAGTGGCTCCTCAGCCTACAGGCGTTGTTGAAAATCAAATGTCCGTCTTGCTGCAAAGGCTTCTGCATGGTTCCCCCTTCCTCAGGATACTACATCTGAACTGAAGCGCTATGTGAGTTCTTCTGATTAGAGGAGCCCAGGTCACATGCTTAGCTGCCCTAGCTGCAAGGGAATCTGGTAATGTGAGTTTCTGGATTTTAACGTGGGGTAAGATTTCTCAAAAGCCATGACAAACACCCATTAGACTTAGTGTCTGTATTCCAATAGCTCAGTCTAGTTCCCATGTCAAGCTGTAGCACCTACAGGGTTGTTTCCTTCTGTGGGTTGTGAAGGAGAAATTGTTCCAGGCCTCTTTCTAGTTTCTGGTGTCCCCAGGCATTCCTTGGCTTGTAGCTGGTGTATATCCTGTTTCTTCAAATAATCTTCTATCTGTATATTTCTGACTCTGTGTCCAAATTCCCCTTTAATAAGGATACAGCCATATTGGCCCACCCTTGATCTCATCTTAACAGGATCATCTGCAAAGACTTTATTTCCAAATAAGGTCACATTCATAGGCATTAGGATGTAGGACTTCAACATTCTTCACAGGAAACAATGTAACCAATTTTCATGCCCATCTCTTAGAACTGTTCATGTTACATGTCATACATTGGTGTGGGTTTAAAATCTAGAGGCTGTGGGAGGGCACATAGTGCTGGTGTGTTGATGAAAGAAAATTCAACAGTCTGAAGAAGCAAAGTGATGGAGGAGACACACTGGCTACCAGTGAAGACACTATTGCTCACTAGCTAATGTCTGGGCAAGCCACTTCCTTGCTTTCATCTCAGTTTGCACAACTGTATAATAAAAAATATCAACTGGTCTCTCTGTCTACCTTTTTGATGTCATTGGATCTTCTAGGACAGCCCTTTGAACTTTCATTGAAACCTTGTCTTCTCCAAGGTTTTCTGACCTTCAAGCCCTGACCTTAAACCAGGTGGGCCTTTGCTGAGGTCTGAATATCAAACAGTACAATGGTGATAACAAAAGTAACAAGCTTATCATAATAATAAAGCCAATTGGACCACCCTTAGGAAGGTCTAAGGTACTATTTGTGCAGCTGACAAGAGGATTAGCTTGAGCTGAGAGGGTTTCTGGAAGCACAGCAGTTGATTAACTTGGATGCTGGGGAATTCTCTACAGCATGAACTCTGTTTGTTGTGGGAAAACCTTGAGTAAACAAGTGATGAAAATGCAGGGCAAGCAATTCCATCCTTTATTCCTAGAAAAGATGCCCTATTTCTTGTTCAGTTGCTTTAATTGCTTTATGAGAAAGAGTCTTCCTGCACCCTCCCCACTCAGAATAAATTGTTTTAAATATTGCATGGATTTAAAATTGTTTAAGGTCAGCACCTGACCCAGCTTAAATTTCCAAAAAGCCAATCCCAAGTATATTAAGCATAGACTCAACTGGCTGCAGGAGGGAGGATTTTATATCCAGGATGACAGTTTCATTTTAGTCCATTTCACTCACACTTGGAAGGGGAGAGGGTCTCCTATGAAGTTAATAGGGCAACATTTCTTATTCTGCTTTTGCTTTTCTAATTAACTATTCAGGTTTGTGGCTTCCCTTCCCACCAGGTTCACTCTGGACTGATAGGCTCAACTATTTGGAAATAAAATTTGGGCTTGGAGCTCAATATTACTTAGTTTAAGTTCAGGTTCTACCACTTAAAAGTACCGTGACTTTGGGTATGTCATCTCTGGGATCAGCTGCAATCTAAGGACAATAAAATAAATAGCAAGTTCAAGTTGACCTGTGGAGTAGATGCTCAATAAAATTTTAGTTCCTCTTCTTTTCCATTTATGGAATCCTCTCAGAATTCTGCTATACCAAATGAACTTTTATCCCTACTGTATTTAGTCATCTGTTTGCCTATCACCTATCATCAATCCTTCCTTCCTTTCTTCCTTCCATCCATACACCCATTCATATATCCATCCATCCATCCATCCATCCAGCCATCCATCCATCCATCCATCCATCCATCCATCCATCCATCCATCCATCCATCCAATTTTGAACATTTCCCCCTCTTTTCTACCATCTCCTATTCTCCCTGTGTCTGTCCCAATAGCGGCTCCTTGGACATCTGAAATTTACCAGATAAACCAATCGATGGACATGTTTATAGGCTCAGAGGATAAAACATTTTAAAGCTAGAAAAATTTAAGACAGGTTGAGTTACATAGGCAATATTTCATGGTTTCATGGAAACACTACACTGATTTGTGTAGGGTTCCCTGGTCTTAAATATGGTGATTCTAAACAGATAAAGTATATTCCCATACTTGTATTTTACCTTGAGGAAAGATAGTGATTATAATAATGCTGGTGGTAAAGATGATGATAATCATAGGCATCCTGTTTAGTCCTTATCATGTACCAATACTATACTTCAGGTATTATCTTATTTTATCCTTCACAAAACCCCTTGAGGCATATGTTGTGATCTTATAGATAAGAAAAGTGAAACTTATAGAGGTGCAGTAATTTGCCTAAAGTGATGTAACTGGTAAGTAGAGAAGCCAAGATTTGCACATTGCTTGGTTTATTTCAAATTTGTATTTTTAATCTATACCTTCTTCTACTGGTATAATCAGGTCAGAAAGTGATGCTGATGCTGATGCCACCAAAGGCTTATTGAGCATTTATTAGATGCCAAGCACAATTGTAATATTATGAGCATGCATTAACACATTTAACTCTCACACCAACCCAATGAGGTCAGCACCATAATTATCCCTGATTTTTAGATGTGGCTGCCAAGGCCCAGAGAGGAAGTTATAAAACTTCTTCCACAGATAAAAACTGGGTAAAATGGAAGCACAGAGGAGTGGCATACAACCTGGTCTTAGGGTATCATTGAAACTTTGTTAACCAAGAACTGAGCCATGCATTTGTGTTAGCCATGTACAAGTGGGATTTCCTATGCTGTCCTGAGTTTCTTGCAGTAAACTTCCATTTTCGAAGGTCACCTGTGCATGACCTTGGATCTCTAAGAAATTTTGCCCTAATTGACCAGATCAGAGTTTGGAGCTTAGTGTCCTTAGGAAATAAATCCTTGATCTAGAGAAACTATGATCCAGGCTTCCCATCTGACCTCCAGACAATGTGTTGGACATGACTGGAAAATGTGATGGAACACCCACAGGCAGTTACTGTAGGGAAGTCAGAAAAGACAATGGGTAGCTTCAGTAAAGGTTAGTTAGGTTCTTATTCTTATATCACATATCTGAAGAATTGGAATCTTCCAGGTGACCTCAAATGGCAGAATACAACACGGTTTTGAGCCATTCCCCTTGCTCTTCATCTCTATCTCTCCCCAATACCATGACCCCCTGAAACATCACCATTAGTAGTTCACTCCTTTGTAACTAATACAGTCTTGTATTAAAAGACATATTTGCTTCCTTGTGAGGAGTAACTATTCAGACTCTATGAGTGAATCTCAAAGATCATTTTTGTTCTTATCAGTAGGAAGGCATTGGTCTTGAAGGACGCGGAGGGGGTACATTGCTTTGAAAAGGAAATTAGATCATGGTACTGAGAAAGTGCCAGAAAAACTGGCTTTTCTATTCTTTTTCATCTTTGGATCCTACTGTTGGAGTGGCGGGTAATCAGATATCTTTGCCCCATTGCTTATAGGAAGAAATCCACTAGCTTAGTGCTCCTAACCTCAGTCAACCCTCTTACCTGGCTGACTAAGTCTCCCTAATTCAGTTTAGATAGGCTGCATGCCTGCGGGTATCAACCTCATTCTCCTTATCACCATTGTCTGTAGTAGAGTGGTATTTTGATATTCACATAACTTAACCCATATTCAACTCTAAATTAATTAAAAACTTGGTCAGGAAAGTGGTTCCTTTAACTGATTGAGATCCTTCCCACTCCAACATATGAGAATCATCATTCAAAATTCCCCCTTTGCCTTAACCATCAGGAAATTCAGACCTCAAATGGTAAGGTGGTCAACTTAAGTGTAATAATTCACAGCAAAATGTAAATAAAATGCAAAGCAATTTTTATATGACTTTTCTACTTTTTTTGTATAAAGAACTGATGAAATCACTTAACCAATTGCGAATAAAAGAACTGTCTTCATTTGTTCTGATCTCAAATTCTCTTTACTTGCTCAGGTTCTGCTGGTTCCGACCAGTTTGTTCCCTATAACTTTTGTCCTAGGTCAGTGGCCAGGGTGTGTGCTTTTTCTTGATTGGTGACGTAATGTGAGATTGCAGAACAAAATCTTGATTTCTTCATACTATTGTTCAAAACTAAGATTTTTTAAACATTGGCATTTGATAAATATTTCTAAAAAGGCATTGTCCCAGGAATGTCCCTGAGCTTTCCCATGACCCTGCCCATCTTGGTCTCTGTGAGGGTTGCATATCTGCCTGTCTTCCTTTTGAGTCTGGTGGGCAGTGTTTCTATTCCACTCCTCTCGGCAATAAAAGCAACCCTGTTCTGGGGTCTGATCTAAAAATGGATTTCTCCTTTGAGCAGAAACTCAGATGCTATTACATTGGCTGTAAAAATGATTAAACATGTTTTCTTCTTTCCCAAACCTAGAAGCTGGAGTTTCATTGTTTAACCACTTGGTGCCCATTCTTATGGGGTTTCCAGCTTCACCTCCCTGAGCCTCAGATTTTTCATCCATGAGAAACCAACTAGCGCTTCTCTAGCCTCAGAGTCCCTTATTTCTCCTTGCTTCATTTTTAAGCAAGTCCGGTATCCATGGAAACAACTGAAGATTAATACTCAAACTAGACAATCATCCATTTCTCTCTGAGCAATACAACAACAATAAAGATTGTGCTAGGAACAACCTGAATTCTTACCACAAATTATGAAGTCTGGTTTCAGAATAGAGGTAGAAGGGAAGAGGCCACCCCTCTAAACATTTTTCTTAAGCATCTGAATGTAAAAATCATGGGAAACTGAGAAAATGCACTTATGGTACCAGGAAGCACCAGGTTTCATGAGCACTGGATTTTGTCACTTTATGAATACCTCCTAGGATTAGGTCCTGCTGGATTTCAATGGCACTGAGGTGCCACCCATGTTTTTATGTGGAGGTGGCCCAGGTCAAGCTGGTCCAACTGTGACCTCAGCTCCTTAGTTAGAGCACCTGTAGGTAGGTTCTAGCATGCTCTGTTGCTTTGTGTTCTTGGTGGCCTCCATCAGCCTCTGAGGCTATTTACTTCCTTTCTTTCTCCCTCAGCTAGATTTCCTGGGAGCAATATGAATGATCTGTCTGGATCACAAGCTACATACAGCCTTGGCTGCGGGACAGCATAACAACTTGCTTTGCAGTCCTGCCAATATTTCACCCAATAGAGAAATAAAGGAAATAGACCATTGTTACTAGAATAAATGGAACTGGATGCTGCAAGACTAGAAGATAATTCATGTCAGTTATGTGAGAGAAGGGAGCATTTGTAGATGCAGAAAGACTATATGGAGCCATGACATAGGGACACTGGTTAGGGTTAGGGTTAGCGCTGAGGTTTATGGGGAGAGACCTGGAGTTCCTAAAATTAGAAATTGGAGTCTAGTTAGGTGATTGCACTTGACATTTAAGATGCAGGTGGCTGTTAGAATTTCTATTTCTTTGATTACCAGTGGGTTGAACATTTGTCATATATTTATTAATAATTCATAGTTCTATACATACTATCGTACTCTTCACCTATTTTTCTTGTAGTTTTGCTACTTTTATAATTAATAAAAGTTTCTTATTTTAATAACAATGATAATCATTTTTCTAGTAGATTTGTGATACTTAATTTTCCTAACTAATGATTTCATTTTGATTTTCATATTATGAAGACGTTTACTTTTTTTACAATATAAAAATCAAATAATTTTTTCATGCAATTTTATCTATTGCTTTTATACTTGGGAAGTGAGTCAACAATTTCAGATCAGACATTTTCTTCTTATTGTATGCTCTGTTTTACACATTTAGTTCCTAGCTCCATATGGAACTAAATGTATAGTTTAGTTTTTCTCTTGTGATCTCTCAGTGTTTACAATTGTGTCCTCTTTCCAACGTTAGCTAATTGTGTAAACATCATTTATCAAGTAATTCCCCCTCGCCTCTGGATTTGTGATGCCATTTATGTCATAATTGAAATCCTTAAACATACTAAAGTTTGTTTCTAAGCAATCTATTCTGGTTCAACAATCTGTCAATTGTCGTAAGTATCATGTTCCTTGAATTATTGTTGTTTTACAATGCATTTAAATAGGAAAAAACAGTCCTCACCAATTGCTCTTATTTTTCAAAAGGCTTTTTAGCAATTGTGTCTGATTATATTTCTTAAAGAAATTCAGAATTGTATTTGTCACAAAAATTATGTTGGGATTTTCATAGAATATTTATGTGAATTTGAGATGAACTTGCTTCTTTGTAGAAACATAATCATGATAGGACTTGTTGTTTAATGAATACTTTTGATGTTTCCAAAATGCTACATAATGTTATTTCATTTAATTCTGAGAATAATCTTATGGGATAGGTACTACTATGGGGCCCATTTGATAAATGAGGCTTGTAGAAATGATCTCTTTCCAAAAATTACATAGCTGATTAGAGGCAGAATCAGGACTTAAACTCAGGTCTGCCTCTAGAGCTTGTGTAGGAAAGATTCCTTAAATCACTCTGTGTGTGTGTGTGTGTGTGTGTGTGTGTGTGTGTGTTTTCTGTATCTTAATAGAGTTGTTTTTTTTAAAAAATACAGATTTTGTACTTTTAAAGTTAAAATTATTCCTAGGTATTTTATATGTCACTTTTGTTTATTCTATTTCTCTATGTTTTTTTTACATATATGAAAGGTAATTTTTCATCTATAGTGTACATGCCCAATTTAGTGATCCATTAAAAATGAAATGCTCTCAGTTGATTGTCCTGGATTTTTACCAGCAAAAAATAATAGGCATATTGTTAAGATGGCAATTCTCCCCAAAGTGATCAACAGATTCAGCACAATCCTTGTCAAAATTCCATTCTTTTTTTTTTTTTTTTGAAAAACAAAAAGTGACAAGCTGATTCTAAAATTTATATGTAAATGCAAAGGGCCTAGAACACCTAAAACAATTGTGTAAAAGGAAAACAAAGTTGGGGAACTTATGTTTTCTAGTTTCTAATCTTACTACAAAGCTACAGTAATCAAGACAGTGTGGTGCTGACAGAAAGAGATCTACAGGTCAATGGAATAGCATTGAGACTTACCCAACACAAACAAACCTCTCATATTTAGGACCAATTGATTTCAACAAGGATGCAAAAATAATTCAATGAAGAAAAAGAGTCTTTTTAACAAATGGTGCTGGGACAACTGGATATCCACATGCAAAGGAATGCAATTGGACTCCGACATTGTACCACATACAAAAGTTAATTCAAAATGAATCATAGGCCTAAATGTTAGAGGTAACACTAAAACTCTAGCAGAAAACATAGGCATAAATCTTGGGGACCTTGGATTTGATAACGGTTTCCATGAATGATCAATAAGCACATTAATAGCTCAATATCATTAGCTATCAGAGAAATGCAAATCAAAACCACAATGTTATCACTTTACACTGCAAGGATGGCTATAATGAAAAAGATAGATAATAACAAGTGCTGGCAAAGATGAGGAAAAATTGGAACTTTCATACACTGCTAGTGGGAGTGTTAAATGGTGTTGTCACTTTTGATAATGGGACAAAAATAGAAAAAAAGAGGAAAATAACAGCTCAGTTCTCCTCTGAACACAGCTGTAAAAATGAAATAATAGCAAATAAAATATAACAAATATAGCATACTGAGAGAATAATTTAGCATGACCAAGTAGCATTTAGCTAGCAAAGTTAGAAGCTAAGTCAACAAAATATATCTCATTTAAGGCACAAATGAGAAAAGTAAATTTGACAGTCTCCTTAGTTGACAAATTGGCATTTGTTAAAATTTAACTTTCATCAGTGATCAAAGAAAATGTTAGAAAATCTCAGAAAATTGTTTATTTTACATATTATAGAATGGGCAGCATCTTATTTTTTGTTGTTGTTAAACCTCACTGGAGGATATTTTTTCCATTAACTTTTTAGAGAGCGTGAAAAGGATGGGGGCAGAGAACAGTGGGGGAGAGAAACATAGATGTGAGAGTGACACATCAATTGGCTGCCTCCTGCACATGCCTCGACCAGGGCTGTGGAACAACCCCCAAACAAGGTACATGCCCTTGATGAGGAATCGAACTTGCAACCCCTGGCTCTGCTGGCCAACACTCCAACCACTGAGCCAAACCAGCCAGGGCAACATCATATTAAATGAAGAACACTAGAATCAGTCTTATTGAAGCCAGGAGTAATACAAAAATGCCTGTTATCACCACCACTATTTAATATAGTTTAAGTTTTAGCCAGTGCACTAAGCAAAGAAATGAAAACAAAAGATGTATCTATTGGAAAGATAGAGAGAAAAGTATCAATATTTACAGACAACTTGATTATATACTTTACAAAGCACAAAAGAATGGAATGAGAAACTATTAGAATTAATAAGAGATTTCAATAAAGTTCTCCAATTAAGACACTGGTGCACAGAAGCCACAGCAATAACCAGAGAATAGAATGGGGAAAAATTCCATTGCTTTTATGAGCAAATGGTTTCTATTTCCTTATTTCAAAATAGCATGTACATATTAATTTTATGTTTCCTTTGACTCACTAGTTTATTTAGAACATTTTAAATTTTCGAGGGGTTCAGAGTATTTTGTCTACATTTCTGGCAAACATTTCTGTATTACTACATTGCGATCAAAGTATGCCCAGTATGTGCGGAGGTAACTGGACGGAGGTGCAAAGCAGCCACAGATGTTTCTAATGGCTCTCTTGCCTGAGCAAAACCTCAGGTGAGTCCTTAAAACAGGCCGGATTAGCCTCCATTACAACTGGAAGGGAGGACTTCATTGGTCAAATGGAATAATCCTTGGCTACCCACCATATGTTCCTGATGTCATTCATCCGGATGCTTTCTAATTAGCCAACTTCAGTAGTGTGTGGTGACATTTTCCATCAGCCAGTGCAAGTCTCCTAACACTGCAAGAGTGATGGTGTGAGAGGCAGGTGTGTGCCGGGTTTGTACACCAGGACTCTGGTTCCTCAGGAATGTGTGGCTGTCTCTGGGTCTCAGATGCTTGATTGCTTCCAAGTCAACTTGATATATTGCCTTTGAATGAAAGTTCAGAGCCATGGGCATAGCAGAGCAATCATCGGCTGTGTAGGCAGTCACACCTAGGCTTGAATTTCAGCTCTGTTGCTTATTAGCTCGAGGTCCTGGGGCATCTTAATGGTTCTTTGCCTCAGTTTCCCTACCTATAAAATGATGGCATTAATACCCTCCCACAGGGTGGGTGTCCAGTTTGTGCAAAGTACTTGGAATGTACAAGATGCTTGATGAGTAAGTAGTGGCTGTCATGATTCTGGGTAAGTCTGTTTTGCTACATATATGAGCAGGTTTGCCTGGGACTGAGGAGGGACGTTGGGCGTTAAAACTGGTTTAGTCTCAGAAAAGTGGGGTCAGTCACCCTGCTGTGGGGAGACCCTTGTGATGAATCCCATAGGTCTCTGCCTTTGAAATGCTGGCGATTTAGGGTGGAGACAGCAAATGCAAGGAATCTGAGCCTCCACCTCTGCACCCCTGCTCTTCTGCGATGGCAGCATTGCCAACAGTCCACACCTTTCTTCTCTCTGTGTGAGCTGCTCCCCAGAAGCTTTCCCATAACCAAGTCCCACGTTGCCACTAGTGGTCAGAACTGGCAGGAGAGGTGCTTCAGAAAGTGCCTAGGTTTTCCGAAATTTCCTCCTTCTGCAAACTGTAAGCGTTCACTCTTGTGACAGTGGACTGGATCTAGGCCATAGGAGTGAAAGCAATTTCACACTCCTTTGCAAATTCTTGCTAATTTCCCGGAAAGCATTAACACACTCATTAGAATATGACAGGAGAATCTGCAAACCCCCAAAGAGTAAGTGGATAACTACTTTAGCAAGTTAAGAATTAACAGAGAGTAAAGGATCTACTATTATTGGAAAAGAGTCCAAGATACAGCCTGTCAGCTCTGGAAGAGATACAAAGGAGAACTTCCGAACTTGTTTGCTTAATTCAGGAATAAACCATTTCCCAAGATTCTATGAAGGCCATTGGAAAATGAGGAACGTTTTCTTTGTCCAGGATGGTGAAGAACGGGATGACTAGGAACCTGCGAGAAATAAACAAGGCTGGGCAGGGCCATAGAGATTGCATCACCAGTCCCTTAATTTATAGCTTTAATAACCTTTCAGTTTTAATAACCTTTTCCAGCTCAGTGGCTTCAAGTGCAGAAATACCTTTATGTAAACACCAACAGTGCTGATGCATAGAGTTTTGTTCAAACCCAAACTTTTTAATGTTCCCGTTGATCAGAGACACCATCTTGACAACAGTGATGAATAAAAGGAGGTGAGGCCAGAGAGCAAATTCAGAGAAGCTGCCAGACCCTCAGATAGGTACATGTTTCAAGGTGTCCTCCCCTCTTGCTCTCTGCCATGAAGTCATTCCTGCCAACACTCAATCACGGCATTTGTTATTTCCGCAGGGATTACCTGTGGCTAACCAGAGACGGGAGAGGCTTTGAAGTAGTGTGCTGATTGCAATGTAACCTTGCTATTTTCTGTCTATGTGACCTTGGGCATGCTAGTCCACCTGTCTGAGCTTCATATGCAAAACATGGGCCTCCCTTGGCTGTGGGGAACATTAAATGAGATGTAAAGCAAGAATGTGGGTTCCATACCTCTAGACTCCTGGAGCTTTTATTCCCTATGCTTCATGACCCTTTGAGTATACTTAGCCTGATATGTTTGGATAGCATTTTATGCATTTCTCCTCTTTCCTGAGTGCATTGTACACACCTGGTGGGTGGGACTAGGTACAGAAATCCCTTATAATGCTTAGAGTGGGGCTGGGCACATGGCAAATTCCCCAAAAGTGAATTTTGCTTTAACAAACTCTTATCAACCTTTGACCAGCCTATTAATGATCATGAAATTCCAGTGGGATGTAAAAAAGAAAGTTGATCAGCTATAAATAAATGGCTTAATACATTATGGTATATTCCATTAGTGGATGATTATATGGAAATTAAAATCATGTTTTTAAAGAATAGTTAACAAAGTGGCTCATGATACATTCTATGAAAGGACAGGATATGTAACTGCCTAGTCTGTAATGTATATGAGCCAAGAAGAAAATACGTGAGGGATATGCATCAGTATACTAGTAATGTTTTATAGCAAGGTAGTAGAACTTACTTTCTTCTTGTTCCTGTTCATTCAAATGATCTACATGTATGTACTACTTGACAATCAGGAAAAAAAGCCTAGTAATTGTTTTTTTGTTTTGGTTTGGTTTTTAATGGAAGACAAAGGAGGTATATAAAATGAATTTCCCAAGGATGCTACCAATCCTGCTTTAGGGAAATTGAAATCTTGTTGGCCTTGTTCTCACTGCATCCACCCCATGTAATACCAGTGTGGGTTGATATCCTATTGCATTAAATGTTCACCTCAAGGGTAAAGAGAAGTGGAAAGAGAAAGAATTTCCTGCGGGGACTGGGCCACTTATTTAGAAATCCCTTGTCAAATGCCCATGAGATTTCAAGGTCCTAGAGGGAGTCTTCCTATTCCATTTCATTACCAGGTGAGTGGCACATCTTGATTTCTGAAATACTCTGTGACAGCCCCTAAAAATACATAATGAATGGCAGATAGGTGGATGCCAGGACCTGCTTGCACGTCAGAGAACACCTCCAGACACCCGACCTGTGGACCATGCACCTGACAGTAAGCCTAATAAAGTGGATCGGAGTCAAGGTGACATGATGTCATCTGTGAGCTCTGTGACCTTGAGTAAACTGTTTAACTGCACCAAGTCCCATCTGCAATGTGGGGGATAATAACTAATATGCCCACTGGGATATTGCAAAGATTCAATGGTATCCTGCTTGCCATGTCCCTATCCACCACTGTGACGTCTATTAAACTAGCATGGTTTGGTGAAAGGAGCACACAGGCTTTGGCCCTGAGGACACAGGTTCAAAGCCCACTTCACCACTTATTAGCTATGTGACAAATAGTACCAATGAACTGTTTAAACATGTCTTCACATCTCTAAAATTTGGCCCATAATTCTGACTTCCAAATGTAGTTTTAAGGGGTAAAGAGCAAGTGTATAACAGATATGATAGCCGGCAGCAGCTGGGCAGGTAAAGTGAGTGAAATGGATTGAACAACTAAGCAGGATAGCCGTGACTCTGTGCCAGCCAACTGTTACCATCTAGGGATCTAGATATATGAGTCTATTGTTGGGCATATTTGGTTTGTTTGTAAGAGAAACAGGAAACTTTAATTTTTATAGGAAATGAGTCAGTTTTTAAATACTGGCAAACAGAAGTTTTTCAGGTAACATGGTGTAGATTACTGTGATCGGTAGATTCCCGGTTGTTTTCGCATGTCTTTTGACATGCAACTTTGCAGAAGGCAGAGTGTATTTCTCACCCCACTGATGTTGTGCTTTTCTTGTGACTTGCTTTGGCCGATGCATGTAGCATAAGTAGATGTGCATATGTGATTTGATCTATCACCTTTCACTTCTCCCAGAATCTGTCAAGAGAAGAGCATGCCCTGGAGAGCCACTGTCCCAGAAAGAGACCCAAGGGGCAGATCTGAAGCATAGTTGCCCCTGGTGACACACAGTCCCATGAGTGAGAAAAAGAAAATGTTCGCTGTCATAGGCTGCTGGGATTTAAAGTGTCACAAGGCAAAACCCAACTCATGCACCACTCAAGTTTGAGACCACCTAGGTAAAGCACCTAGCAAGTGACTGATCTATAGTGTGCACTTAATAAATGGTTGCCCTTAGGATTATTCTGGGCCTGACTCATCTCCTGGGATTTCTATAGTAGAAGTTAGGCTTAGGCCAATGCTTATAAGATGTTTGTTTTGTGCTGATTTGACCTCTGAGAAACTTAAATACATCCATCTCTACATCCATCACTCACCTTATTATTTACCTACAGGGATAACTGTCACCCTGTGTTGTGCCATAGCATTGCACACTGTTTGTAACAGGACAATGAGTGGTAAACAGTGGTTTTATGATTTCTTACTTGGGAGTTTCTCACTATATCTATTCCAGCAACATGCATGATAGCGTTTAGATATGGAGGATGCAGTGAAAATGATTAGATTGCTCACACCGAGAAAATTCTAGTGGGACGGTGAGGGATAATCAACAATAATTTGTAAAGAATGTGCTAAGGTAGAAGCAAGAACTAAATGCTCTTGGGCCTCAGAGAACAAACTCTGAGTAGAGCTGGGGAGGCACCTCAAGGCATGTGAGAATCAAGGGGGCTGTTAAATGAGTAGCTTTGGAAATGTACAAAGGTGGGGCCAGCATTCCAATAGGGAAAAAAACAACAACATTCAAAGATACATGTGATGTGAGCACGTGGCATGTTCAGAACATGAGCAGGAATCTAGGTAGATGGGAAATCAGGTCCCAGGGGCTAAAGATACAACTGCAGGTAGGCGAGGACCAGTTGTAGTCTTGGTTGGATTTTGTAGATGTTTGTTTCCAAAGGTGGCTGCCACAATTCCTCCCCTCACTAGGCATATGCCACTTGTCCATCAAGGAGGAGTCCATGCCTCTGGGCCTTGAATGTGGGCTGCCTTGATGGACAGCACTGAGACACAGTGACACTGCTTTAGGTCTAGGCACTAGCAAGTGAGGTCTCTCCTCCCCCAGGTGCTGGTTCCTAGAACATTCCCTCTCAGAACCCACCCCTCATTCTGGGAGAACCCCACAGAGAGGCTATGGGAAGGTACCGTGGTCCATAGCCCTGGCTAAGCTCCTGCCCAACAGCCAGCAAAGTGAGTGCACCACCACCGTGGATGTTCAGCCCCGTCAAGCCTCTGAGGACTCCATCCCCAGCAGCGTCTGAGCCCCGAAGAGCAGGCCATTCGGCAGAGACCATGAGCTCTCTGAAGGGTAACTGATAATAATAAACTGTCCTCCTGAGTCTCTAACTGGGGGGTGATTTGCTATGCAACAATGGGTAATGGGAACAGGTATCAAACACATTGTCCTAAGCATCGTCTGCAATGACTGCATATGGTAACTTTAAAGAACAGATCAAAGAAAACCTAAACAGGGAGGTGGGGTTGGGGATAAATTGGAAGTTCCCTTCCAAGTGGGAAGCAGTAAGTAGTAGTTTCCCTGTGTTTCCTTTGGCACTATTGCTATTATACTACACATTTTCCTTAGGAAGCAATGTGATGTTCTAGAAGGAATCCAGGCTTTGATGTCAAGGGAGATCCAAATTAAAGTCCCAACTGTGTTCCCCATGAGCTATGAGATGGGGCAAGTCACTCAATGGGGTAGACTGTGTCCTGCCCAGATGCCCTCTCTGGGACCAGCCTCTCTGAGATGCTATGACTGTTGCCTCCTCGTTGGCCTCCTCTCTGCAGAAACGCCCTGAAGGTCACAATCCCCCACACACTCTGGGGATGGCCCAGTCAGGGACTGACTGGTTCAGGGTCACAAGAGTCTGGTGGCTCGCTCAGGAGGGGGGACCTCTACAGTGAGGTCTATGCTCCTAGCCCTGCCCCCATGGACCAGGCAGAAGACTACCCAAGTCCACAGCTTTTCTAGGCTCCTTCACTTCTTTATTCTGCCCCCTTCACTCCCTTAAATATTTTCTCTCCCTGAAGAACAATCCTTCAGTAAATCTCGTGTCCCGGAATCTTGGTCTCAGGCTCTGCTTCTGGAAATCCCAGGCCAAGACACACACCTTCCCTTTGCTTGTCTTTTCCATAGCCCCTCTCCAGAATTCAGACATGATCAATTAAAACTGCCTGGCACTCAATACACAGTCAATAAATGCTAACAGGCTTCTTCTCTCATCTTCCTCATTGGTACAAAGTGGAAAAATATGAGGAAAGTTCTTTTAACAAAAATGTCCTCCAGCACATTTTCCATACTGTCTGTAGCAAATCTTTTAGGAAAAATGGGGATAGTCATGCCTTTTTAGTGAAGTCGGGAGGATTGGCTGAAATAGAGTTGGTTGTTGGGTTCACGGTAAGCGCTCAGCCTGTGGAAGTCACTGCCCTTCCATTGGGCCACCTCCAGGGGCACAGGCGGGCCCTTCCCTTCTCATGGGTGTGCCCTCAGTGGCACAGTGCCCCACACTGAAAAGCACTCCTGCATCTGCCCAATGCAGTGGGCAGGGAAAAAACAGACTTTATCCAAGATGGCACAGGTTTTCTAATTCCACTCCATGTGGAGCTTGGGCGATAAACCCAGCTCAGTGCTTCTCACAATTGTGGACAGACTTCTCCGCCCGAGCTCAGAAAAAGCTAGACTCACTGCGTTGGTCGTTAACACAGTTTATTATTGGCACAATTATCAGTAAAGCATACATAAAATACAGCTGTTTTATAACACACGGAGCCACTGTGTCTTTACATGTGTAGAGGAACATATTAATATGCAAATGGAAAAATTAGTTCTCTTATAAAGTTTCACATAAATACACTGGTATTGCCCCCAAAGAAAAAAAAAATCCCCATAAAAGAACCAGGCGAGGGCTTTACAAATTATTATACAAGCAATATATGATGAAAAGAAACAACGGTCAACTCAGATACAATAAAAAACACAAAGGAGTTTCAGATTTATTAAACTGCACACAAAAGGAATGGATTACATGGCTTGAAAATATTTGGATCAACAGCAATTTTACAAATGCATAAATTCTCAAGGGGCCAAGTGTCGCTCTTTCATAAAAATCTGCCGTGGTGACTTTGATGACAAAAAGACATTTCTTGTTTCAGCACTTGGGCTCCATTGCACCAACGTGGGCTCAATTGCACCGACGTGGGCTGGAGAACCAGTTGACATTAGCTCACCCATAAATTACCCTGCTGGGCCCTCTTGGCTGTTACCCAATGAAAGAAAAGGTGAAGAAAAAAAAGCCAAAAAGGTACATTTAAATAATTTTCCCAAAGTGGATATTTTTCTTTTCTTTTTTTTTTTTACTGAAACAAGAAACTCTCAGATGCAAGTCAAAAAGCAGAAAATATTTTACAATAGTAAAAAGTCATCTGTCGTTAGGTTGGGCATATAACGGGATCCTGAGCACTGAGGGCATATTGACGAGGTGGCCTTCGTCTGATGCAGGGGAAAGGAAATTAACAAACACCGTGTCAGGAGAAGCGTTAGCGTCTGCTCTTGTTTTAAGTACGATCAGTGCCAGTATCTATGTTACCTGTGAAGGCCTCCGGGGGAGGGTCATGGACGTTTATTTGGAATGATCCTCTCAGTTAACAAATAAACAAAAAATAAAAGTGAAAGAAAGAAACTCAGATCATTGGGGTTTAGAAATAGGTATTGGCGTGAAAAAGTTTTTTATGTCTCCTCCTTTCTCTCCTGTGAATAGTGATCTGAAATAGTGAGTGTCACCCACGGGCCTATCGACGGTGGATCCAGTGCCGGTCAGGTCAGCCTTACTGGGAAGCCTGGGGCGGGGGGTTTTCTGATTTGGTCTCTTGAGTGCCGGGAGGTTTACTGTTCCACGGGCTGCTGTTTCCCAGGGCGGGTGAATTGTTGAAGTCTTCCTCGTCGTCCATGCCGTTGGCCGCATCATACTGCGTGTTTTCTAATCTAGTGATTAGCCTTTCGTCCTCGTCCCCAAACTCACCTCCCATCAGAGTTGGCTCTCCTACCACCATCACATCCTGTGAACAGCAGCTGACATTATTACAGGGAAACCTTGGGAGAGAGAAGCTCAGCCTAAAACACTAGTGGGAGGAGCTGGGGGACCTGGGACAGACACACTTGTGGACTGTACACGGGGTCAAGTCTCAATGTCGGGGGGGCCGAGGTGCATATCTGATTTCTACAGGAAATAAACATCGCCTCCTGACGTGTAACAACCACGCGAGTTTATGTCCTTAGTGCGCAGCCTGACACCGGAGAGCGAGCAATGCTAGCAATCTGCAGAAATAAAAAAATGGATTTTTCAAAATTAAAAAAATCCACGCTTTTCACTTGCTGACACTGGGGACTTTTGAGAGGGCTGAGGAACCTTCTGCTGGGTCAGTACCTCCGAAAATCCGCCACTTCCACTTAGGGCCTCTGAAGAGGCCTTTTGGAAACTAGGCGGGAACATGGGTCGGACGCGATTCTGCAATATTCACCCAACCCATTCCTAATGGCATTTTCTCTGTCCTGAGGACGGTATATGTTTTAACTGAAGACGGAATCTCTCTTTTCTCTACTCAGCCAGGCCCTTTTAATGCAGCCAATATCCTTGACATTCTGCTACTTAATTATGGTAATTAATTTAGGTAAAGTTTTCGATAAAAACAATGTTCACACTGATTTGACAATTTGCATAGCTAATTAAGTCATTAGCAAAAACCTGCTGATTGCCAACAAGCCCCGAATTTACCATCTGTTATTTCATGGTGCCTGTCACCTATCCCCACACAGGCAACTCTGCCACCATTCTGGGCAGTGAAGAGAACCGCTCTGTCCAGCTGGTGCCATACAAGGAAGATGAAGAGTGGTAATTACAATTACACTGATGAAGCTGGTCATCATCAGAAATGGAAGCGTGCAAGAAGACGCCATCGAATCACTCCTTTAAGCACAAATTGTCCTTCCATGCAGACAAGGGAGCCACCTACTGTAGCCGGGAGCATCATGGAGGCCACTGCTGGAGAGGCACGAGGGTGGCGAGAAGGGCACATGCACAGGGCACAGTTCCAGCCTCTTTGTTCAAAGGGGACCCTATGTGGCTGGTGGGTGACCTGGGCATGGGACAGGACACCTGCCAGGGGGAGACTGCTGGCCAGCCTCTGAGCAATAGTCTCCTTAAAAGTGCAGTGACTCCAGCTGCTCTCAGCTTCCGAGAGGCCAGGAAAAGTAGGACTGGGCCAGATGCTTTTGAGATGTAAGTGTGCATTCCCTGAGAGGGAGAGGGAGGCCTAGTTGATGAAATGCCTTGACAACTGGAAAATATTTCTCTTCACTGGTGCAAGAGAGGGCTTTCCTGGGCAGGCTAGTAGAATACTGCCAATCAGGCCAGGGGAAGGTCCAGAGGGCACTCAGATTGTTGAAGATGCCAATGAAACAAATCCCTTAATTACCCCTGGATTATTTTGGAATGGAAAATCTTGTCTGATTGATGGGTTGACTGCCCCAGAACTATGGGGAGATAATCAATAGGCTTCCAAACTGTGTTTTCTGGCTAATCACTCTCATGCTTTGATAAAAATGATTTTAAAGAGAAATATCTCAGATGAGGTAAATGTCTAAAGGATGGATATACTGGGTACACACAGCCATGTAGGTTCTGGCAGGATAATCAGATGTGTGCTCCCAGGGACATACTTATGACATGATAGCAACATGTTAGGAGACTCAGGAGGACTCTTGAGGCAGGACCCAAAAGACACAGAGTGTGATTGGCAAGAAAGCTGATATGGTTTTAGATGACAAGTGGCCTCCACAGAGGCGACAACATTATCTGGTTAGTCAGGGCAGCTGCCGGATGACCCACTGGTGGTGTTCAGGATAAAAAGATGCCACTTAGTTACGGGCAAGTAGGAAAAGGCCCTTATGATCAGGAAAATGGGAGGTGGAAAGAATAGGGCAAGACCAGGCAGAGATCGAAACAAGGGGTAACCTCATTTCATGACTTAACATGCAGCACGCTTTGAAGAGCTTGCAAAATGCATGCGTGAGGTGTCACCGGGCAGGAGAAAAAGGTTAGAACCCATCTCATGGGTGTGCATTAGTACTGTGAGTGTGAGATTATCAGGAGAGGCTGGGGGAGTGTGAGGAGGTAAGTAAGCATAACTGGAAAAGCAGAGAAAAATAAGAAGCCAAGTTCAACGTGATATTAGGGAAAAAGTTCCCAACACTCCAGATGCCTTCATTGTAACTGAAAATAACAGCCATTCAAGAAAAGTACTATGAAAATAGTGATTTGAATCACTTGAAATGGGGCTGATATAGGTGTGTCATATGTTTGGTGGATCTCTGTTCTAAGAACAGCTGGAAAGGATGCCCGGCCTCAGATATTTTTAAGCGGTCCAAATGTCAGAGAGATGCCACTGCTGCCTTACTGATTGTAAGAAATAGCCTTAGCCAGATACATAATCACGTGTGTGTGTGTGTGTGTGTGTGTGTGTGTGTGTGTGTGTGTGATTAATAAATGGCAAGCTCTAGAAGAGGCCACTTAGGCACACGTCTCACCCTGGTTTCTCTAAACCTCTAGATGAGGCTAGTGGTTCTCTACTCAAGCCATCCTGATGAGTTATCCTCATGCAAAGTGAACGGAGACACAAGGCATGTTCCGGGTGGCCTCAAACTAGGGGATGTTGGCATCATTTTCCCCACCCTCCACATCTTTAAAAATCCCCCCCGACATTCAATAAGAGTTGCATTTCCTTCCCATCTCTGCTATCTGTGTGTCCCCAGGAGGCAAAACTGGTCCAGCTGAGAGTAACCCATATGCCCTCGGCTCCCCATGAGGCAGACCTCTGCTCCTCGTCGGAGGCCTGGAGGTGCCACCAGCTTTTGCCCATGTCACATCTTCTCACTAATCAATCCCCCGTGCAAGGACCACCAACCTCTGAGGAGGACTGGAAGTGACTCCTTTCAGGGCCCCTCAATGCTTCTCCTTAAATTGGCCAGAAGGGGTCACTGCTGTTGAATGACACAGGTCTCCATCCCTCCCAGGGTTGAGGCTGCAGTTCGGGATGGCTCCTAGCCCCTGCTCATGGAGTGAGAAGCAGAATCCAAGGATTAAACCCTAGTCCTCGCCAGACACGCCCGCTGCTGCCGCAGCAGCCATGTGGACCACGGCTGTGGTCGTGGTGGCACACCGACTCTGTTCGTGCCTTTGGACGAGGCTGCCACGTCTGCAGATTGTGTTTCTAAGCAGTAAACTGTTGGTGATTTGGTAGACAGGGTTACGAGATGTGGTCACTACAAGCCAATGCTCACCATTTAACATCTATTCAATTAGAGTACACATGGAAGTTTGCATCTTTTCCTAACCTGGTTGCCTTCCCTGCCTCTTGTGCCCGTCTGTAAGTTTTACATAATTAAAACATCTTTAATTGCATAGTGTGGGGATAGTGCTGAAATTCTATCCTCACTTTCCAACACGTGCACTGTTCTCACAAAGCTCAGAGGGTCTCAACTCATTAAAAATCCTCTGGACACTGGTATCTTCCACTAAGATCCATTTGTGGATTGGAGGACAGGAGCATGGTGGAGCGAAATAAACCAGGAGCTCTTTAAAGTAAAATCAAAATGATTCTAGACCAGGCCAGGTTTGTCAAAATGCACATGTATATTGCTGCTCTATAGCCTAATGGGTGGCCCACCAAACCCAGCCCAGTCCTCAGAATCCTCAATCCTGCGCCCTGTGAGCTAACACCAGGAGACTGAGCAGGGGAGAGGGAACCTCTTGGCCATCCCTCGGTTTGATGTTGAGTTCTTTAATGACAGCACCATTTTTGTTTGCTTGTTTGTTTTTTAATCTTGCTACTGTCAATACTTAGTATAGTGTGGGGCACACAGTAGGAACTCAGATATTATTTGTTGAACTGATCTGAATTCTTGCAGCTACTGTGCCTTTTCATTTATTAGAGGAAACTAACAAATATTGGTTTCTAAAACCCTAGTACTAGGTGAATAAATTAACTACTTATGTGGATATTTGATTTATTTATACCCAGTCATTTTCCAATTAAACCCAGAGTGGGAATAGCTTATTGGTACTTTCATAAAAAGACTTTTTCTCCTTTGATATTTTCTCCTCTGACTCTTTAGGTGGCGATAGCTCAGCTCAAAGTCCAGAGGTAACTCTGGCATTACTTAAGGACTGTGGTCTTAAAACTGAAACAGTACTTTCCCCACAGGCTAGCCACTCTCTCCATGACCCTTTCCTTCTAAAAAAATACAAACCACACTCTCTGTTTGTGGATGATGGCAGGGTCCCAGCCCCCCAGGTAATTCTCAGGTAGAGATGGGCTTGGTTTCAGCCAAAGAGAACTGACCGATGGAAGGTGAGTAAGAATGAGTAGGGAACAAGTTTGAAGGACACATTTAGAAGCAGAGAATCATGGTGAAAGAAAGGTCTATTCTCTCCTGGAGAGAGAAGGAGCACAATCAGGACATGAAGTGTGAGGACAGCAGACCAGAAGGGAGAGTGGGGGAGCGAGAAAAAGGGAAAGGGGAACTTCTATTGGTTGAGGGAAGTAGTAAGAGATGGGGAACATTTCCGTAGACATGGAGTCCAGAGGATGTCCGCAAAGCACTAGGAAAGTGTTGGGACTCAACTGACAGTCAAACCCCCGCCGAGGGTGATGTGGCACAGGTGGCAGAGGAGGAGAGCCCACACAGAACCGTGGGGGTGGTGAAGAGACAGCACATGCATAAAGGAACATATAAATTTAACGGCGATAAATGATCTCATACTACCAGGCTGAGGAATTTGGAAGAAATTAGGCAGAAGGGACAGAATTGGGAAAGAAATGAGAGAAGATGGAGAAGGGTCCTGTACAGCTTGTACGATTTGGGAACGCCCCTCAGCGATCAGCTTTGGTGTTCAAAGAAGCCCCCTTCCAAGTGGCCCATTTTCTTTGTCAAGACCCAGAAACGAAAGAAAGGGGTCTTGAGGTCAAGGGAGTGGAGGCCAAACCAGGGACTGACCCTTCCTTGGGCTAGGGAAATGGGTAAAGTGAAATCCACACCACTGCACTTTCTGTGGCTGCGTTAATTACCAAGGTCTCAGAATGAGAGGGGCGCCCATGTCCGGGAGGCCCAGTCAAATTACAACAAGAAGCCTGAGAGCCAGGGGCTGCTTTCCAGGGCAGCACAGCATCTCCGGTGATGGTGCCAAGAGCCCCTTACACACCAGCAGGCACGCCTGCTAAGTGATATTTTAATTAAACCTTAAGTGACATATCTCCTGTCTGTGATTCTGACGGCTTTTTAATTCAGGCCCCATTGCAGCAGACTCTTAATGTTCCTTTCCAATTCCCAGTCTGCAGGGGAAGGTTTCCAGGCTAGACTTCCTCCCTCCCATCCCAAACCCAGTCCTGCCTCCCCTCCCCCATCCCAGCCTGCCCAGGATGTATTAGCAGCTAAAAGAGACTTGAACCTGGGCCCCTGGACTTGGAAGACAGGCAAAGGCAGGATTTCGGGCCTAAAAGGAAAGCGAGACTTACAGGTACCTGACTGGACAGACTCAGGTTGGCGGCCGGCGTCTTCTTCTTGCTCCCCGTGCTGTTTGTGGTGTTCCCAGCGCTGCTGTTGGACGTGCTGCTGGTAGAGTTTTTCCTTTTTCTCCGCTTTGTTGTCGGTTGCCGTGTGGGTTCTGCTGCAATATGGGAAAATGGAAGGAGAATCAAGTCCAGGGCAACCATCAGACCCTGTCCCTCTGCAGCTGTTTTTACAAATGGAAAAGAGTTGACTCTCTACATTTTTATCCATTTCTCTTAACTTTACAAAAAGTGAAGGGAGTCAGCTGTTGGCTGATTTTTAGCATGAGATCTGTACAACTTCTTTGTAGCTAGATAAAATGATTTGTATCTAATTGTTATTTCTAATTTTATATATGCCTTTAATCTAGTAATATATTTTAGGGGTGAGCTACAAATATTCCTTTCATAGTTGAATTAAAAAGATTATTACCATTAAAAAATTGGGGAAAACATTTTTTCCCTCTGGTTAACTTTTTCTTTATAACAAAAGGAGGGTTCTGGGATCACAAAGGGGTCTCCAAGGTGTAAAAGTAGAAACTTAGTTATACTAGTGAGCCAGTGTGTGTGACAGCAGCACCTACTGGCCAAGTGTTATATTGCAGCTCAGCTCTATTACACCTTGAAATGTTCAACTGAAAAAAAGAGGAAGTGCCAGTTCTATTAGCCATGAATGCAAAACTGAGGGAGTCCCAAGTTAGTAAGGTTCCCAAGTTCCATGGATTAGACCCTGATATTTAAAGGATGCTACTAATTTCAAAATTTCTGAGAAAACAAAACAAAACACAACTTAGTATGATATAGGTAGCATATTAATGAAGGGAAGCTAGACCTTTTGAAGAAGGCCTATTTAGAAATAGAAATATTTTATACCTGAAGGATGAGTAGCATCTTAATGAAAATATATGGACTCATGGTAATGCGTGGTAAGAGGAATATTATTTATTCATTTATTATGTACTGAGCATTACTCAGTATTTCCAGATTTATTTTCTATTTTTAGTGTTTACTATGTCAAAACTATTTTATATTCATAACACTTCATATTAACTAGGTAATAGTATAACTTTGTCTTGTAAATGAGAATTTTTTGAAAGCCTTTTCTAGGCAGTGACTAAATAAGTTGGAAATGGCAGGTGAGAGCATCCTTTTTGCTAACCCTACTATAGACTCAACTCTGATGGAGAGAAGATAAGCCTGAGCCATACTGAACCCAAATGCCTTGTAGCATTTTCTGATGGATGATGGGGGGACCTCCTTTAAGGCTCATTGCAAAGATGGTTTAGTCTACCAAGTTATTCATGATTTTTGATGAAGAAGAGGGTTATGGTCCTAATTATATACCATTTTTCCTTCATAAATATTTTGTATCTTATATTCAGATATTTTCATCAAAGGGCCCAAATATTTATTTATAGAGAGCTATGGGTGCTTTTTCTGAAGGTTATGAAAACAAGGGAATAGAATTGATCATGGGGTGGAGAAGAGATGAGTAGCATATTCTAAAGTCAAGCAAATATCTAGGTTTCCCCTGACAAGCATCTTTTTCTTTTGACCTCAAGAACTGAAATCTGATACTTTAAAAATATCTATATTTTCTTCACAAAATTTGGAGGAAATATAATTTAGTAATAGAGTCATGGACTTGGGAGACATAAAACCTATTGTGACACAGGCCTCCTTCATTGATTAATTATGAAACTGATTTTGGCAAACTTACATGCCAGATCCCATTATATACAATGGGAATATCAATAAATACCTCATAAGGTTCTAAGGTGAGGATTCAGTGGAAGGTCTGTGAGGGCTGGGACTAGGACTTTTATTCAGTGTTGTGACCCCAGTTATTGAAGCAATGCCTGGCACCTAGTAGGGGCTCAATAAAAAATCCTATATAATAAATGGTTAATATACAAATAGACCAAATTGCAGAATGACCAGTCGCTATAATGTGCACTGATCACCAGACGCTCAATGCAGGAGCTGCCCCCTGGTGTCCAGTTAGCTCCCACAGGGGGAGTGCCACTCAGCCAGAAGCCAGGCTCACAGCTGATGAGCACAGCAGCTGTGGCGGGAGCCTCTCCCACCTCTGTGGCAGCGCTAAGGGCCTCTCAGGGGACATCTCACGAAGGGTCTCAGACTGCAAGAGGGCACAGGCCAGGCTGAGGGACAACCCCCCCCCAGGGCATGAATGTCATGCAGCGGGCCTCTAGTTATTGAATAAATGACTGAATTAATGTATAATATAGAGGTATATAATCATATGTTGGAAAATATAGATGCTCAAAACATTAAGTGAGTGGATTTTTTTTTTCATAAAGGCTTATTGATATTGAAAGAAAAAAATGAGGCCAATTGAAGCCCATGTTATATATTAAAAACTTAATGTTCTAGCTTGGCCAGCGTGGCTCAATGGTTGAGTGTTGACCTATGAGGAAGTCACAGTTCAATTCCCAGTCACGGCACATGCATGGGTTGCAGGCTCGATATCCAGTGTGGGGTGTGCAAGAGGCAGCCAATCAATGATTCTCTCATCATTGATATTTCTATTTCTCTCTCCATCTCCCTTTCTCTCTGAAGTCAATAAAAATATATTTTAAAAAATTAATGTTCTAAATCTGTAAAATTCCCCAAGATGGGAACGCAACTATTCTTTGTAAAATAATGCTCATTTTCTTGGCTTCCTAAATATGTACATAGTTATATCTATGTTCATTTTATCTAAAACCCTTGGCCAATTACCAATGGAAGCTGACCATTATATTTTGTGATTCAGAAACCTATATGCCTTGTGTTAATAATTATTCTTTAAAAATAATCTTTAGCGAATGGAAACATTTTGCTTTTATAATTAATGAGGCTGAACACATGCCTGGGAGTGAAAATGTATCAGATAGAAAGACAACGAATGCTGACTTGAAGCAGTAATTTCAGAACCCCAGCAGGAGACTCTATTATCTCCACTGCATTCTAGGGCTGTGAGGCGAATGGACTCTTTCATGTATTCTCTTCATGGTCAGAGTACCCTTAAACCAGAAAAATATTTCCTTCCTTCTCTTCTTCCTTCCTCCCTTCTTTTCTTCCTCCCTCCATTTTTATAATATATTTTTTATTGATTGAAGAGCAGAAGGGAGAGGGAGAGAGAGATAGAAACATCAATGATGAAAGAGAATCATGGATCGGCTGCCTCCTGCACGCCCCATACTGGGGATCAAGCCAGCAACCAAGGCATGTACCCTGACAAGGAATCGAAGTGTGACCTCCTGGTTCATAGGTTGACACTCGAGCACTGAGCCATGCCGGCTGGGCCTCCCTCCATTTTTTATAATTTCTGTCATTTCATAAAAAAGTACCAGCATAACAGTAGGCCATGAGAAGCCCACAGTCTTATCCAGTGGAACAACTACTGAATTGAGAGCCAGGAATCCTGGGATCTGATTTCAGTGTGGCCAAAGATCTTAGTAACATTAAATAAATCAGTTTACCTCTCTGGGTCTCAGGTCCTAGTCTGGCAAATGAGCAGATAGTGGACGACTCCTACGCATGTTTGTCCTTCACCAATTTATTGTCTCTAAGTCCAAAATCATGGTCAGAATATCCCAAGTAAACTCCTTCTCCTGATAAATGTACAATCACTTCCTTCCTTTTCACTTCTCCTCAGCCTCAGCAGAAGCCACAGAAAATGCAGTTAGCGGGAGAGTGAAGAACGAGGTCGTACCTGGCGGAGCCACCATCCGCTGCCACTTCTGGAACAGGCAGGTCTTCAGGCAGTCTCGTGGACTGAGGTTGTAAGTTTTGTGTCTCGACATCAGTTCCTGCATTGGCTCCAGTATTACACACAACTGCAAGAAGTTCAAAGGCGTGGGCATTTCACTACTTGATAATATTATTTGCAATAAATAATGTGAGCAGCTGGAATCAATTAGGAAGCTTAAGGGTACTTTTCTTCCCCTGGTTTTGATTTTCTCTATACCAGTTTGGGGGAAAAGAAATATTACCAATATTTGATGAAACCCACTTAATTTACTATCATTTACAATGTCACATCATAGCTGAATGTGATTCACACACACACACACACACACACACACACACACACACACACACACACAGAGTCTGTCCAGACAGTTGGGCGGATATATGCAACTCTGTTCTGAAATCAAGTGATCCTGTTAAAGAAAAAAGCTCTCTGCCTTGCAGCACAGCAGGCTCAAATTTCTACTCTGTTGCTGTCCCTGTTTGTAAAACCACCCACTGCGAGTTACAATGCTAGTTTATGGAGATGATGTGGCAGTGAAAGCCATCTTTGAAATTTGAAAGAACACAATGGCAACTACAGGTCCTGTTTTTGATCCCAATCCTTACAAAGGCCCCTGATGAGCACTAATTTTCTTATGCACTCATTTGTATTTTACACATGATGATAATGTCAGTAACATATTCTGGTATTTGTTCAGGGTGGCAGCTTTCTCGGTGGTTCTGCATGCGTGGTCCCCTTTGGTTACATTTATTCAGCTTTCCTTTAGTCCAAGATATCTGATGACAAAGATTAATGAGTGAAACAAGGAGGTAAATCCATTTCGGATTGCCTTGGACTTTCTGAATTCCTTCTCAGTTGGAAGCTTATCAGAATACCACTGCATTGAGAGTATCTAAGAGGAGAAAGACCGCAACTTGGAATGAGGCCTCCATGGCTGCTGAGATGGAGTGATACAAACATTGGCAATGTGCCTGCCCATGGGGAAGAACCATGTTTTATGAAAGACACACCTGCAATCTCCACCCTCATCAGCCCTCTCTACCCCCTTCCTACTGCCTTAGAGGCCCCGTTGCTTTTTTTTTCTGCTGGGTCCCCTCTCCCTGGAGTTCTTCCCTCCCTCTTCCTGGTTAGTGCCCACTTCACCTTGATTATAAAGTTACTTCTTTCCCAGCCACTGACGCTGGGACCAAACAGAGCGAAGGATTCCACAGTAACCTCTACAAATCAATCTAGGAATGGATTGTCCATCCAAGAAGAACCACTCCTAGATTCAGACAGGGTCAGACAAGGTTTGCATCTAATCTAGGACAGTGGTCGGCAAACTGCGGCTCTCGAGCCACATGCGGCTCTTTGGCCCCTTGAGTGTGGCTTTTCCACAAAATACCGACTTCTGCGCACGGGCCACGAAGTTTCAATCGCACTGTACATGTGCGCCCGCACGTGGTATTTTGTGGAAGAGCCACACTCAAGGGGCCAAAGAGCCGCAGTTTGCCGATCACGGATCTAGGAGAATAAGAAACACTTTCAGAGAAAGTTTAAGGACTGGGAAAACATTTTATTTTAATGAAAAAAACAAAACAAAACAAAAACAAACCTTAAAAGGTTTTCTAAACCATTTCCTTTTAGTCTAGTCCCCATTCTTGAGAAATGAGCTAATGATGGATAGAAAGCTCCGGGGTGGAGTGGAACAAGCATGGACTGGGAAGCCGAGAGGTCTCAGTGTAGATTTTGACTCTGTCATTAGGTGTGTGTCTTTGGGTAAGCCACCCACTAGTGCTGGGTGTCAGTTTCACCTGCAAAACAACACCCATCTTGATGTTGTTGTGAGAATTTGAGGTAATATGTAGACAAATAGTAGACATTATGATTATGTATTTGCATGTACAGCACTGATCACAAAACAAACTCCATTTACACTACTTAAGTCAAAGCATTCACTGAACTTCTTCCCAAGTGTCAGGCACTCTGTTAGGGGCCAGGGACACAATGATGAGACCAACACAGTCCCTGTCCTTCAAATGTGCCAAGCTCCCTTCACAAGACGTAAGCCCACTAAGAACAAACACTATCCAGTGTTTACAGGTCTCAAGACCTGGGAGCATCGGACACGCTAGGAAATGGGAGAGCCGCATTTATTGTGAGAACCCACGAGCTCACTATCTTTCTTTTTCCCAGGGCCTTTCCTCTCTGGGTTTTGGGCAACACTTTTTTTTTTTTTTTTCAGATGCTAATCCCAAGGATTTATTCTTTCTCCTTTAATGTAAAAATATCTTTCCATCACTGTAACCCAGCCCAAAGGAATTGACATCTCTGAATACTAATCAGGAATCCCCAATCCTCTTCTCCCAGTGGAGGGTTCTGGCCTTGGGGGCGGGGGTGGGGGGGGGAGGCAGCTCTTCCCTTATTCACATATGTAGAGCCCTCAGTGTCCTGCTGTGGAGCTGGTGGCTTTGCTGGGCTGCGTGCTGTAGGTGGCAGAACTCACTCAGATAAGAGCCTGCCTTCTAGGGCAGCAGGCCAGGGCATCTTGGCAACAGCCAAGGCCTGGGGCATTATGAAATGAGATCAGGAAGGCGGCTGGGGGAGTGGGCTCACACAGTCACTAGCCAAGTTCTCCTGGAGCCAGGATTCCTGGTCTCCCTGAGGCTTCAGGTCTCCTTGAGAATCTGGTGAAGGGTCTGGGGCCTGTCTTTCCAATTCTGTACAAAATATCTGCAGGTTTACAAACCCTCTTATACCTCCATCCATTGAGGTAAAGAAAGTCCAGGTAAAGAAAGTCCGTGGTTAGTGATAAACATGAACCAGGCAACAATATACATCATACACTGCCCCCCCCCACCCCCACAACACATATAAATGGAACTCAACCTAAAAACACAGGATTCTCTAATTTCGAAGAACAATTTTATCTGCAAAGTTGGGCCTGCTGCAAAGTTCCCAGTGACCCAGTCCCTTTGCCTGAAAAGAAAGACCACAGACCATGTCACAGCCTCTATATCAGCCTCTGTGCACAGCTGCTGTTCAGTTCGGTCTCCTCCCATGGTGGGTGGAGGACAAGAGGAGGAATCCAGGGCATTGGGAGCCAGCAAGCCCTGGTCTCTTGGATATGAAGACCCTGAATGTGCAGTCCCTGCCAGGTCTAGCTAGGAACCTACAAAAGCCACTGCTCATCTTGGCATAGCTCCAGCGGTGCCTTTCTGCAGACTTTGTGAGGGTTTTAGGCAGCCTTGCTCCCCCTATACTTCCGATGCCCTATTTTCTGGGACTCTGGCCTCAGCGCTGACTCTTTGGGTGTGGACCAAAATCTGTAACCATAACAGTGACTTGCTGAGTGAGTGTGGATGGATAGATGGCTGGATAATAGATATCTTGGCTAGATTAATAGCAAGGAGTCGTTTGCTAATGGCAGACAAATTAGGCATTGTCCTGTGGGCTTAGAGGTAATGAATTTGTCCATTTGATAAATAATTGATTGTCTCCTCTGTGCGGCATGCTTTGCACAAATGCACATGTATATACACAATTAGTACATGTCCTGGGTAGGCGTGGAGATCTTAGCTCAGTCCCAGGGCGCCTGCCTTTTCATAGTAACAAAGGGCCTAGCAAAAGGAGATGGACAGTTTTGTGTTGCTTTATTTTTATCTGACAGTTCTCCTGGAGACATTGGCCTCTCCTTAGCTATACACTCATACTGGTTCTTCTGGCTCATCTCTTTGACTGAACCTAAGAGTTGCTGGTGCCTATCAGAGTTGGTTCTGGCCCAAAAAGTGATGCCCTGGGCTTTGGCATTTGGCTAAATCCCAAACCGAGGTCTTGTCTGCCACTAAGATTTTAATTCCATCTTTTTGGAGTGATGGATTACGTCCCCTGAGCTTGAGCTGCCTTGTCTACTCTTTATATGTGGGCTCACCCAGGATTACTGTCAGTACCAGCTCGGGCTCATGTTGTTCTTCTTGCCTAAAAGACCCTCCCTCCTTCCTGGTCATCTTAGCCAAGGATTGGCAAGGAATGGCCTGTGAGCCAGGTATGGCCATGCTAATGTAATAGCTGTTTTTTGTTATAACCTGAGACATACATAGTTGCTACAGAGTCCATGCGGCCCATAAACCCTAAAATATTTACTATCTGGCCATTCATAGAGGTTGTTGGTCTCTGTTGTAAACCAATGCTGCTCAAAGGAGGTGGTTTGAAAACTATCCGCTATATTTCCATGGCAAGGTGAGGAGTTTGAGACAGAATGTAATCACTGCTTCATCCATCGAGAAAGTCTTGCGCAAATAAATAAATAAATAAATATTTTTAAAAAATGTCTGATGAACTGAACAATGTATTCAGCAATGTAGTTGATTTCTATTCCAGAGCAAGTCTGCAAACCACATTTGAGTCTCATCAATCCGACCATGAAGGTATTCCAAGGTCCAGCTCAAATCTCACATCTGTCTCTGACCTTCCCTGCCCACAGGGGTCTCTTACTTCTATAGTGCTTATTATTAAACTACGTACATTCCTATGTTTTCACTTGCATTGGGAATTTTCCTTTCTTGTGGATTTGTTTCATCTCCTTATCTATAGCAAGTCATATTTACATTTCTCTCCATTTTATTTAACACAGTATTAGGCATACTCAAATATTTGTTGAGTCATAACTTAATAATCACTATATCTGCCCCTGGAGTATGTACCTGACATATTATATCATTAGCCCTCACCACCTCCTGACTCATTTTTATAGGTGAGGAAACAGACGCAAAGCCATTAAGTCATCTAGAGCTGATATTAAAGAGTGTGATTCTTATAATGTATCCAAGGTTATGCAGTCATTTGAAGGGCAGAGAAGAGGTTCACAGTCAAGTCTGCCTGATTCTAATTCTGTGCTCTTAACTCCTGACTGCTCTGTTGTCTACCTCTCTAAACCCGAGTGGTTAAATGGTTGCTGAGCCCAGCCAGTGTGGCTCAGTGGTTGAGCGTCGACCTATGGACCAGGAGATCATGGTTCAATTCCCTGTCAGGCACACACTTGGGTTGCAGGCTCACTCCCCAGTAGGGGGTGTGTAGGAGGCAGCTGATCAATGATTCTCTCTCATCATTGATGTTTCTATCTCTCTCTCCCTCTTCCTTGCTCCCTAAAATCCATAAAAATATGTATTAAAAAATGGCTCCTAAGATGCCAAATTCAAAGACTTTCACTGTCTTTGCATTGCTCCTTGTGTGGTATTGATATGTACACAGAGAGGCGTGTCCTTGGCTAAGATTTTTGGCCTCTCTGAATCTCAGTGTCCTCATCTGTAAAATGGAGATAATGATACTTATCTTTGATGGTTTAAATAGCACAGGTAAATCCTTAATGCAATGCCTGGAAGAAGGTCGGTGCTCAGATGTTGGAATTTGGTACTATGATAAGTACTGGCTGTATCAATAACCCAGTCCTACTGAGCAGGACATCAATGTGTGATGTGACTGGTGATCTACTTTAGGAAGTAAGTCACTTGGTCTCCCTCACACTTAGGGGGTCACTAGATATAATGCTCCAAGAGATGGTAATCAGGCCAATGGTACAGAACATTTTAGTAGTTAATGTCTTTGATAATATCCATTCTTAGAATTCAGTGATAAATACACATGTTTAAATCTACAAACCACAGTTATTTTCTTTTTTAGTTTTTCAGGCAACTTACTCCTGTGGCTAAATATGAATTAGGAAAAAATCAGAAGGTAAGAGTGATTAAGAACCAAGCTCTTATCTAAGGATGGTGTCTCTTCTCATTAAGAAACACATCACCAAAAAAGATCTTATATTAAAACAATGGAACAATAGCACATGGAATCTAAAAGGAAAACAAATCACAACACGGGGATAATCCCACCTAGAAACGGATAACCATGAATGACAAGAGGAAAACCCACTCTGCCTGGGAGGATGAGTGACGGAAATGCTTTCCCTTAGAAGCCATGCAGTTCCTACACAGGAGATGATGATTTGGGTTTATTTCCTGATAGGATTAAAGGCAGATTGGTTGTCAAATTCAAAACATCCTCTTTTTTATCTGAAGATTCAACCAGGGAGCCTTTGCCTTCTCTCAATTGTTTTGCAAATTGATTTGTTGGGAAAGTTATCACATCCGACCCAGGGAGAGGAGAGGGACCATCCTCCTTCAAGAGCAAGCAGGCCCTGCATGTGCATTTCAATATCTATGTCTTGATCTCAAATTTTGAGACTGCCAGGAAGGACACCTATACAGGACCAGTGAGGTCACTGGCTGCTTTTGTGACCCATGGGGGGACCCCATCAGACTAGCTAAGTTCAGGGTTTCTGCTGCAACAGCCAGGCCCACAAGGAGATAGTTCTGGGCTTCTGATGTTCATTCTCTTTCCTTCGGACCCCACGGACTTAATTCCCTTCCACAGTGCTCTGGTTACTGCCAACTTGCTTTTGGACCCTTCTTCCCAGCTCTGTATTGTAGGGGACAGACTCTTCCCTCTCTACACTATTCCCCAACTGTTTTTGTCAGCTGGCTTTGGGCAACGTTTGGCCAGTTGGAGGCAGTAGGAAGACTGAAGGAAAGTGAGTTGAGTTAGTTTTCTAGGACTGCCAAAGAAAAATATGATGAACCAGGTGTCCTGAAACAACAGAAATGTATTCTCTCCCAGTTCTGGAGGCTGGATGTCTGAAATCAAGGTGCTGCAGGGCCGTACTCCCCTGAAGGTTTTAAGAAAGAGTCCTTCCTTGCCTCTTCCAGCTCCTGGTGGCTCCAGCTGTCTTTGGAATTCCTTGGCTTGTAGCCTCATGATTCTATCTTCACAAGACCTTTCCCCCTGTGTCTCTGTATCCTCACCTCTTCTTGTAAAGATACTAGTCCTTGAATTTCCAAATAAGTTCACATACTCACTTTTCAGGTGAATGTGAAATTTTGAGGGATGCTATTCAACCTAATACATGGGAGAGAAATAAGTAAGGGCATTCTTGTCCTCTCTGTGGTTCAGATGTCTTTGCAGATCCACTATGGTCCCATTTTCTAGCAGGTGGTCTTTCCCCAGGGAGTGGCAGCTGAGAATCTTAGGACTGCCTCATCTTCCCCTGGTTGCTTTTCTAGCTCCAACAGTTTTACAAGTACTTTGCCATATTAAATTTCCTGTGCTCAATTACCTGGTGTGGGTTTTGTTTTCCTGGATACACTCTGATTGAAACTCTGATTTATGAGACATTAGGTAACATCTAAAGTATTAAGGACTTTGGAGTCCATGCGATTCCATTGTAACTAGCTAGTTATTAATAATAGGAAGGAGCTAAAGGGGAAGCCAGACATTATAGGCATGTCATTCGGGCAGCTTCACCAGGAAGTTGCAACTTTGCACTCCCCAGGGAACCACTGGCCTATTCCCTGCAAAAAACACTGAGGGCAGGATCCAAGGAAGGGTAGATAAATGCATGCTCACTAACTCTGGGGTGACATAGGGAAGGTACTTGCCTGTCAGTCATACCTGGGAACAAAGATCATTGGTCACAATGGACAGGACCACTGAAAGCCCATGAAAATTCTGGAATACATAATCCTTTCAACAAAGAAATTCTCTCTCTTGTTGCTCTTGTGCTCTTCGATCATTCTTTGCTTCCTTGCATTTGCCCGTGTTCCCTCCATAGCCATGTGGCTCTGCAGACCCCACATTCAATGGACTGATGGACTGCAGCAGAGAACACAAACTAAGCTATTCTGATGCTGGATTGGACTTGGCTCCAACATGGAAAGGAAACTCTGGACACTGACTCTGATTTTAGCTCTGCTAAAGCCCCAGCTACACTTTTTCTATGACTGGGCAAAGGGAATCAGGACTTTGGAAACTCAGGGATTTGATTCCACAAAAATAAAAATCACTCATCCTCCCTTGCAAGCCTCAGACATTTTTTTTCTTGGGACATCACAAGAATTCTACTCCCATGAGCAACCAGGGGAGATGAGGCCCTCTCCCCTCCACGAACACATGGAGGCATCATATGTAGTGGTTAGGCATCATATGTAGTGGTTAGGGTTCAGAGTCCAGCAACTTATGAACTGCCGGACCATGGGCAAATTACTCAATCTCTTGGTGTTTGAGTTTCTCCATCAGCAAAGGTGAGATATAATAGTACCTAACTAATTGGGTTGCTAGGAGAAACAAACAAAAATCTGCTTACAGTATGTACCTAGGTTTTAACACATGGAAACTACTTCCTACATACTTACTATGATGGGAGTGTAAACACGCCCAGGGGCTGGGGCCTCATGGAAAACATGGCAAAACTCACCAGGAGGCTCCTGTTAAAATGTTACGGCTGTTCTCTGCCTAAAAATTGGATTGTGGCGATACAATGGCTATCTAAATGTTTAGTCACTATGCCTTTCCTGTAAGTAACTTGTTCTGACCACTGGACTAGTGCCTCAAATACCCTACGCAGGTGTTCTATTGGAATCTCTGAGCTTCAGGGCACAGTAGCTGAAATGTTTCCAAAGGAAGGAGGAAACATCTGCCTGGAAATACCTCACAATCATAAATAAACAGTTAAGGAGTTCTGCCTAAAACCTAAAATTTGCTATTGAGAAAATTTCAAATAAATTTTAGAAATTGACCAGTTATTGTGCCTTTAGATGAGTCGGATGCTGAAAATGAAAGCTGGGGGGTCAGAATTACTGAGTGGCCTATGACAGACACTACTTTTTCACTGTAAGTCACTGTATGAGAACCCTGTGTGTTTTCTAGAGAAACAACCAATAGGATATGTATGTATGCGTTATAGCATTTTAAGAACTGGCTCACGTGACTGTATGTACTGTAGTGAGTCTGATATCCAGAGAGCTTTCATAGGGTGGAAACTCAGGCAGGACTTAATGCTTTAGTCTGGAAGCAGAATTCCCTCTTCTCTGCACATCTCAGTTTTGCTATTAAGATCTTTGACTGATTGGATGAAGCTTACCCAACAGTCATCTGTTTTACTTAAAGTCAATTGGTTATAGGAGATAACCACATCTACAGAATACCTTCACAGAAAAACCTAGATTAGCATTTGTTTAAATAACTGGTACTACAGCTGCGGTGAACTGAATTGTAGCTCCCTCAGATTCAAACCCCAATGCGACTATATTTGTAGATAGAGTATGTGGGAGATAATTAAGGTCATGAAGTTATAAGGGTAGGGTCCTAATCTGATAGACTGGTAGCCTTGTAAGGAGAGGAAGAGGCATCAGAGATCTGTCTCTTTCTCTCCATATATGCACATGGTGGAAAGTTCATGTGAAGACATAGTGAGAAGGCAGCCATCTGCAAGCCAGGAAGAGAGCTTTCACCAGGAACCAAATCAACCAGCACCTTGATTATAGACTTTCCACCTGACTGTGAAAAATAAATGTTTGTTGTTTAAGCCGCCCAGTAATGGTATTTTGTTATAGCAGCCTGAGCTGACTAAGACAATAGCCTAGATAAATTGACAGAAAACTATCATAGTATCCCCAATAGATTATAAAGAACTGAAGAGATAAACTGTGTCCTATTATTTTATTTTATTTTTAATATTACTCAGCACCAGGCAATGGATCTAATGTTTGTGGAATGAATGTTTGAATATATGAATATGATAGAATGGAAACAAAACCAAACAGGTGAGTAGACATCAGAAAATGGGTCAGCTCTTGCATTTCCCACTTCATAATTGTAGTAACCTGGGTACCAGGGATGTGATGGTGAACAGGGCAGACACAGCCTTCTTGAAGCCGACTGTCTTGGTGGGGGACAGGTGATAAACAAGAATTTCAAATGGGCTGTGTATTACAAAGGAGAAGGGCAAGAGGTGACAGAAAAGGTTGCCATGAGGAACTGATATTTAAGTTGAGACCTAAAAGGATGACTTAGGAGACAGACAGATGAACAAGAAGATGGCTGGGACAAAGGTAGGGATGGACATCTTAGGCAGAGGGAATGCACATGTGATTGCAAGAGAGAATATAGCTTTGGAAACTGCCACAGAGTAGGATTAGAGAGCAAGCCACAGTGGAGAGGCAGGCTGTGCTCATTGGTCAAGGCCTCAGCTTCTGTCCCCCAGTAGAGCTGAGAGGTACAAGTGATGTAGGCAGAAGCACTCTGTAGGATGAGCCCTCTGCTAAAGCCATTAGGAGAAACCCTGAATGGCGATCTGGTAAATATCATACAGTTTTTCTTTCATGTGTTTCCTGTGCACCAGAAAAGCATCATTGGCATCTTGATGTGTTTGGCATCAATAGCCCAAAGACAAACACTGGCTGCTTAGAGTCTCCAAGCAAGGGAGAACTCCCACCCCCACCCCCTCAATGACTGCTGTCAATCACAGCACTGAGAACCTTAGCACTGGTCCACACTGGTCCCAGTGGAAACAGGTAGCTTTTGTAATATGTTGGTTATTTTTCCGGGGAACTGAGAGACTGTGTACTTGCAGGAGGTAACATTTAACCAGTTAACTGCCACGTGTCCAAAACGGAAACCATCCCCACACACCACGATATTTTGAATTTAATTAAAAAAACTGATTTGCAATGAATATTATAAAAGTAAATATATTACTTACAATCCGGGTGTTCTGGAATATTTTCAGCTGAAAATTCTCATGAAAAACGATTTTAAAGTTGGTCTATGACGCTTATGGCATACAATGGGTTAAACACTAGCATTTACAAATGGGCCTTATAATCTTACTATTGTGAGTAAGGGACTTTGGATATGGTCCTTGGGAGCTGTCAGTGACAGTTTCCAAGGAACGTAGATGTTGCTGCAGCAGTTATAATCCCTCCTGAACATTAGCTGCGTGGTTATGCCTGCCTCCTGCCCTGGTGCAAACACCCACAGACGATTGAAGACAGCACTGTGTTCTGGGGTTCTGGCCAGCACCCCCAGGGCTGCTGTTTGGGAGCATTTCTGAGCTGTGGTCAGTGTGAGGATCTGGACTTCTCCTTCTGACTGGGCACCCAGCGTGGGCCTGCACTTGGAATGCCTGCCTGCCTGCCTGCCTTCTGGGAGCTTCTGCCAGGCAACACTGGCCCTCCAGCTCCACAGTGACACACAGGAAGGACTGATTTCTCCCTGATGGAGTGCTCAGCTGCTCAGTCCTCCCACAGCTCTATCCCGGCGGCTCCATCCCTGCATCCCTGTGCAACCTTATATCAGCAGCTGCTTCCCTTCCCGGGGATAGAAGTGAGATCCGATTGAAACAGAAAGCAGGATTCATGTTGACAATGGCAATGCTTTATGAAAATGGAGTTGGCAGAGACTGGGATTGATCCATTCACTCACTCACTCACTCACTCAACTTGTCGCGTATTTATTGAATGTGTACTATGCACCCCATGTTAGCTCCAGGTACTGGGGATGCAGTGGAAAAAAAAAAATCGCTTCTCTTATGGAACTACGTTCTGGTAAAGGAGAGAAAGAGAAGTGAATGAAATAACCACAGATATATATGTATACGTTAGTGATGAGTACCAAAGAGAAAAAAGAAAGCAGGGGAAGGAGATGTGAAATGTTGGGAGTTGAGGGGGTTAAAAGTGAATACTTTGGCTGACATCACTGTGTTACGGAGAAGGATGGCTCTGCACAGATGGTGTCCTCATCCCTCGCATTTGTGACTGTGCCCAGTTATCTGGCAAAGAATTTAAAGCTGTGGTCAGCTGACCTGGAGTTAGAGAGGTTGGTCTGGGTCACCCAGGTGAGTCCAGTGGCGTCACATGAGTCTTTAAAAGTGGAATGGGAATCAGAAAAGAGAGCCAGAAAGATGGAGGTTCGAGGCGGACCTGGCCTGATGTTGCTGGCTTTGAGGCTGGGAGGCGGCCATGAGCCAAGGAATGTAGGTGGCCTCTGGAATTGGAAAAGGCATTGAAACAGATTCTCCCCTGCAGCCTCCAGCAAGGAGCACAGCCCTGCTGACACCTTGATTTTGACCCAGTGAGGTCCTTGTCAGACTTCTGATCTACCGTACAATAATAAGGTTGTGTTGTTTTAAGGCACTGAGTGTGTGGTAATTTCTCTTGTCAGCAATAGAAAACTAATATAATCACCTACAAGGTGACACCCAAGTAAAAAGCTCTGGTAAGGCCACCGTATTTAGCAAATCAAAACACAGAAGGCCCAGTTACATTTAAATTTCATATAATAAACAATTTACTAAAGTAATTAGTAAATATATTCTGGCAAACCTAAGGAAGAGGAAGTTAGGAAGTGAGGCATTTGGGGGTAAAGCATTCCAGGAGGAAGCAATAGCATTCTGAGCAGAGGGAACAGCAAGGGCAAAGGCCCGGAGGTCTTTGAGAAACATCAAGGAGAGGAGAGTGGTTGGAATGGAGGGAATAAGAAGAGTAGGAGATGAAATCCAAGAGGCTATGAGAAGCTGAAACATGAAGGTGATAAAGGGGATGCTGGACTTGGTCTGAGTGGGATGGGAAGTCATGGAGGTTTGGGGCAGAGGAGTGCCAATGTCTGGGGACTCCTGAGAATGGAGAGATGCCGACTGTTAGCCACTGAGGACAGAGTCTATTTATTTTTGCATTTTCCTGGGCCTAGCCTGGAGGTAGGAATTCAAGCACACAAGTACTAGAAAGGCAGCAGGCCTTCTAATTGGTAGACCTCAGTGCTGTGCCATCTGTTAGCAGAACCAGAAAGGTATGGGCAGATGCATGGTGGGAGGAGAGAAGATTTTAAGAGGAAAAACTGCTTCATGAAGAGAAATCTGAAGGCGGTAAGGTGATCTGTACATGATAGGGGGAAACAACAGCTGCAGGGGGACCTCATGCAGGCAAAGGCATTATGTACAAAGCCAAATTTTACTCTGGAACTCAGGTATTAGGGAACCTGGGAAAGATAGAGTCATGCCTACTATCTACTCCAGTTAATTCAGAGCACCACGTCTACTAGCAAACCAAGATCTGAGGAAGCCATGTGTCCACTCTTCAAAGACATCAAAGCTCCCTTGAAAAAGTTGCAGGAGGGAAGAAAACTATGCTTATAAAGCTTGACTTTCAGGAGCTTGTTAATGAATCATTCACTACCCCTAATTGTGAGCAGGACTTGGTGTCTACTAGACACCAGGAAGTGGGCTCAGCGGCCTCCCTGGGTTTTCTCACCTCATCCTCCCAAAGCCAGATAAGGAAAGAAGACCAGAGAGACTGGGTAACTGGTCCAAGGTCACACAGCTTTCAGGGACGTGTTAGCTTTGACTTCCTTGAACTTAGCCCCCAGACTGAGGCAGTTAAGCCCCCTATTAATTTTTATGTTCAGAGTGTGAACACATTTCTATCAGCCTGCATTATAATGAGCTGAATATATGTCTGCTCTCCTAATGAAAATGGGATCCTGATGGTGAAGGGAGGATTCCACCTTTCTATCATCAGATATTGGCACTTGTTAGGCAAGCAGAAAAGGAAATTAATGCTGAATGAATGAATGAGAGAAATGTCCTCTCTGAGCCTCCGCTGTAGATATTTCTTTTAAAAAATATTTTTATTGATTTCAGAGAGGAAGGGAGAGATAGAAACATCAATGTTGAGAGAGAATTATTGACCGGTTTCCCTGACTGGGAATTGAACCGTGACCTTCTGGTTCATAGAATGACACTCAACCACTAAGCCACTCTGGCCGGGTGGCTGTAGATATTTCAGTGCCAAAGGACTGACGAGGCCAGGCCACAGTAGAGCAAGGCTTAATCCTTCATCCTCGGCAGAACCAAGTTCGGCACTGAGGAGCCTGTCCTTTGCTAATTTTCTCTGGGGCTACAGGGACACTTGAACATGCAGTGCTTCTAATTTCATTGTGCATGTTTTCCCACAGAGTATTAAAAGTCTGGAGAGCGATCACATTGTAGCCCTTTGTAAATTCTTTTTCTCCATCAATGTACAGGTATCCACATGGGAAGCTTTCCTTCCTTATCTTCCTCTGTGATTATCTCACTGTTTTCCTTTAATGCTCTGTGCCTCCCTGTGCCCTTGATGGAAGATGTGTATATGGTGTTAGAAAATTTGCTCCTGTTCTAACCATTAAGTTGATCCAAATGTAGGGGCTTCAGGCTCCTTTGTGATGCATGTGTTTGAGTCTTTGAAAGAGTTCTATGGTTAATATCTCTCACTTTGCCCTTTTATGATGCTGAAATCTTTAGATATGAGAAAGAATGGGTTCCTCAGGGCCTCTGAGAACAGTGAGGGACTTGGGGGAGCATCTTCGTTGAGTGTTAACTGGCAGAGCTAACCTGAGCAGGAAAACACAACCACAGGTGACTCTAGGCTACTACAAGTGAGTGGCGCCTCAGATCCTCAAATTGTTGTTAAGCAGTAAGTAGATTCACAAGGCTCCCCAAATCATAGAACTGTGAAAGCTAGACCACTCTCGGACATGATTGCAGCAGGGGAGACCAGAACTGTGGTCTTCTCTCTCCTTGCTCAGCGTCTGTCTTCTCCATCGCATTGTGACACTTGGCAAGGTCTTCCCCTCTCGAACTGGACATTTCCCTTCCACTGGGTCCAGGGGTGGGCAAACTTTTTGACTCGAGGGCCACAGTGGGTTCTTAAACTGGACTGGAGGGCCGGAACAAAAGCATGGATGGAGTGTTTGTGTGAACTAATATAAATTCGAAGTAAACATCATTACATAAAAGGGTGCGGTCTTTTTTTTTTTTTAGTTTTATTCATTTCAAACGGGCCGGATCCGGCCTGCGGGCTGTAGTCTGCCCACGGCTGGTCTAGTCCCAGTCCTCTTAGCTAGTTTTTGAAAATTTGTTGCAAGCTGTAGCTCTGCTATGGGATTCAGGACTTCCTGTTTGCAATGCTGCTAGGTTGGGTGGATCTTAAGAAGGTAAGTATCCCAAGGGCACACTGTAAGTAAGGTCAATCCCCCACATACCCTCAGTCCTGAGCAGGAGCCAGTTCATTTCTGGTTCAAAACACATATTCATTTCGTATGAACATAGGCAAAGTGGGGACCAGCCTCTATCGCCATTTTTCTGGGACTTTTTGCATGTGAGTGTTATTCACCTGAGCTAGCACAAGGAATCCTGATGATGCCACCCAGTACTCTGGAGGGCTGGCACACACCTGGTTGCTCTGCTACCCCATCTAAACTTCACAGTAGCTCTAGGACTTAGGTGTTATTATCCTTATTGTATAGATCAGCAACCTGAGGCTTAGAGAGATTGAGGTGACTCACCATTCATAAATGCTCTCATTTTATCTTCAAAATAACATATGGGTTAAGATGGATGATCCCCATTGTCAGAGGCTACCACCCCATTTTTAGAGACGCTAAGTGCCTTGTCCCCAGACCCATCACTAGAAAGTAATGGAGCCAGATTTGAGCACAACTCCTATTAATTCCATACTCAGAAAGGTGCTCAGCAAATAGCAGGTGCTCAATAAAGATCTACTGAAGAAATGGATTATCCAAAGCCCCCCATCTTCACTGCCCTCTACTGTTGCAACATTATCGCTTTCTCTAGCCCAGTGATGGCGAACCTTTTGAGCTCGGCGTGTCAGCATTTTGAAAAACCCTAACTTAACTCTGGTGCCGTGTCACATATAGAAATTTTTTGATATTTGCAACCATAGTAAAACAAAGACTTATATGTTTGATATTTATTTTATATATTTAAATGCCATTTAACAAAGAAAAATCAACCAAAAAAATGAGTTCGCGTGTCACCTCTGACACGCGTGTCATAGGTTCGCCATCACTGCTCTAGCCCGGGGTTCTGAAATCAATGCTGATTCAAAAAGAAATATTCGGCCAAGTCCTCTTTGTCAGGCCAGCATTGGGCTGCCCGCTTCCTGCGTCCCTCCCTGCCGCCCTTTGCTCCCAGCAGTATCTTTCGGAAGCAGCCCAGGAAACAACCATTTCCCAGGCCCACATCTCTCTTTGCTATCTTGTGTGAAGCTGCGGAATGACATTTCCTTCCTCTTCATTCCTCTGCCAGGCAAACAATGCATCACTCAGGGTTTCTGCGTCAAGTTCTGACACCTGATGCATCTGATATGCAAACCGCTCCTTCTTCTGTTTGTGCAGCAATGAGGCCTTATCGCTCTCACTTCGATGATGAAATGCATCCCCTCTCACTCCTCACCTGCGTCCCTGGCAGCTCCAGCAGGTTCACGTGGCTTCTCCAACGCTATTTGTCTTGTTTAACGTTTTCTGGCTCAAAAATAATCACGTGAAATCATCCCCGTGTCACCCCTACTTGAGTGTTGGCATGGCTAAGTAGACAGGCGGACATATTCAAACCAGGGATGTGGTTTAGGAAAAGCGTCCTGTTGGAACATTTCGATCGAGGAACGTTCTGCCCGAAAGTCACCAAAGGGAGGCTACTTTACAAGACATCCTATAAGGAAACAGGCCGATCCATCGGTTGCTGGGGTCGAGCCCCAGCAGGTCCAGGGGTCCCCATAGGTGTAGACGGAGTCGGTGAAGAAGGAATGTCACGGAGACAGCGTTCAGTTGATCAGCAGCCTAGCCAGGATCTCCAGCCAGGATCTCCAAAGAGGTTCTGCTTCGGATTTCCAGCGAGGTTCTGTAGCCATGTTCCCTCACTAGGTTCTCCAGCCAGGTTCTGTCCAGGCTCTCCAGTCAGGTTCAGTGTCCAGGTTCCAGTCAGGTTCTCCTGCCAATCTCTGTAGTCAGGTTCAGTCCAGGATCCCTTGCCATGTTCTCCCGCTAGGCTCTGTCTCTAGGCTCCGAGGCCAGTCCCTCTCCAGGATCCTCCGGCATGCTCTCTCCAGCGAAGTTCTTCTGTCTCTAGAGAACGTTCTGTGTAGGTTCTGTGCCTAGGCTCTGTCTCTCTTGGTCCTGTCTTCCAAGCCCTGTGTTCTCAGTTCTGTCTTCTGAGTTCTGTGTAGGATCTGTCTTCTGAATTCTGTCTCATGAGTTCTGTGTTCTGAGTTCTGAGTGTTTCTGTCTTGTTACAACTGTATTTATACCAGTTGATTCAATCCTATCAATCTCTATTACAAAGGTTAGGGCGTTTCTTATCTCCATTCCAGGGAGAAAAGATTATGTAGTTTAAGCATGATTGTTCGTAGTTAAAGGGATTAATTACCCGCCTGGCACTTAGTTGAGGGGTTTTATTCCCTCCCTAACTTCAGGGGAAAATCCCTACCTGGGGATTCAACCTTTCTCGGAGAGGTGACCTTGGTTAAAACACAGCGCCAAGAAGGTGAGCAAACATATTAAGAACAGTATGCCATATATGCCAGGTCCCTTGAAACAGCAAGGATGGACCGGCTCCCGGCAAATTCCCCCTTTTTTATTTTTTAAAAGCAAGCATTAAAAAGAAAAACCTGAAACGCTCTCTTGTATCCATTTTAAGAGTAGGATTGGCGCTTTCTGCTATTACCTGAGTCCTGATCTATCACCCCAGGGAGAGCTTGCCAATCCTGCACTTTCCCGGGGTGGAAAGGCTGCAGTGGGGTTAAGGATAAGGCTCCTTGGGCCTACCTTCTCCCATGCCTCTACATTTACCTTTCCGGCACCTTTCCTTCCTCAGAAAAGCATGGACGTATTTCTTGTATAAAATGTTCTGTCTGACTGGGAGTAACCTTAATTCCTCTGCTAACAAGCATATATGTTAAAAGATCAATACGGAGTCTTTTTTCTTTAGACTCAGTATGGCACATCTTCTTAATCTAAAGATCAATACAGAGTCTTCTTTCTTTGGACTCAGTATGGCACATCTTCTCAATCTAAGTTCTGTACTATCCACCTTCTTACCCTATTTATCCTCTATAGGGGGGTCTGTAGCACCCTGGTGGAGTCCTATCCGTCCCGAGTGTGGGGGTTTTCAAGGGGGGGGGGCTTACCTAAGGGAATCCTGTTCCAGGGATTCCCAAAGGTGTGGACGGAGTCGGCGAAGACTATCCACCCTCTTCCTACGGTGGAGTCCTATCCGTCCCGAGTGTGGGGTTCTCAATGGGGGGGCTTACCTAAGGGAATCCTGTTCCAGGGGTTCCCAAAGGTGTGGACGGAGTTGGCGAAGACTATCCACCCTCTTCCTACGGTGGAGTCCGATCCGTCCCGAGTGCAGGGCGCTTACCTAGGGGTCCCTGTTCGGGCGCCAGATGCTGGGGTCGAGCCCCAGCAGGTCCAGGGGTCCCCATAGGTGTAGACGGAGTCGGTGAAGAAGGAATGTCACGGAGACAGCGTTCAGTTGATCAGCAGCCTAGCCAGGATCTCCAGCCAGGATCTCCAAAGAGGTTCTGCTTCGGATTTCCAGCGAGGTTCTGTAGCCATGTTCCCTCACTAGGTTCTCCAGCCAGGTTCTGTCCAGGCTCTCCAGTCAGGTTCAGTGTCCAGGTTCCAGTCAGGTTCTCCTGCCAATCTCTGTAGTCAGGTTCAGTCCAGGATCCCTTGCCATGTTCTCCCGCTAGGCTCTGTCTCTAGGCTCCGAGGCCAGTCCCTCTCCAGGATCCTCCGGCATGCTCTCTCCAGCGAAGTTCTTCTGTCTCTAGAGAACGTTCTGTGTAGGTTCTGTGCCTAGGCTCTGTCTCTCTTGGTCCTGTCTTCCAAGCCCTGTGTTCTCAGTTCTGTCTTCTGAGTTCTGTGTAGGATCTGTCTTCTGAATTCTGTCTCATGAGTTCTGTGTTCTGAGTTCTGAGTGTTTCTGTCTTGTTACAACTGTATTTATACCAGTTGATTCAATCCTATCAATCTCTATTACAAAGGTTAGGGCGTTTCTTATCTCCATTCCAGGGAGAAAAGATTATGTAGTTTAAGCATGATTGTTCGTAGTTAAAGGGATTAATTACCCGCCTGGCACTTAGTTGAGGGGTTTTATTCCCTCCCTAACTTCAGGGGAAAATCCCTACCTGGGGATTCAACCTTTCTCGGAGAGGTGACCTTGGTTAAAACACAGCGCCAAGAAGGTGAGCAAACATATTAAGAACAGTATGCCATATATGCCAGGTCCCTTGAAACAGCAAGGATGGACCGGCTCCCGGCAAATTCCCCCTTTTTTATTTTTTAAAAGCAAGCATTAAAAAGAAAAACCTGAAACGCTCTCTTGTATCCATTTTAAGAGTAGGATTGGCGCTTTCTGCTATTACCTGAGTCCTGATCTATCACCCCAGGGAGAGCTTGCCAATCCTGCACTTTCCCGGGGTGGAAAGGCTGCAGTGGGGTTAAGGATAAGGCTCCTTGGGCCTACCTTCTCCCATGCCTCTACATTTACCTTTCCGGCACCTTTCCTTCCTCAGAAAAGCATGGACGTATTTCTTGTATAAAATGTTCTGTCTGACTGGGAGTAACCTTAATTCCTCTGCTAACAAGCATATATGTTAAAAGATCAATACGGAGTCTTTTTTCTTTAGACTCAGTATGGCACATCTTCTTAATCTAAAGATCAATACAGAGTCTTCTTTCTTTGGACTCAGTATGGCACATCTTCTCAATCTAAGTTCTGTACTATCCACCTTCTTACCCTATTTATCCTCTATAGGGGGGTCTGTAGCACCCTGGTGGAGTCCTATCCGTCCCGAGTGTGGGGGTTTTCAAGGGGGGGGGGCTTACCTAAGGGAATCCTGTTCCAGGGATTCCCAAAGGTGTGGACGGAGTCGGCGAAGACTATCCACCCTCTTCCTACGGTGGAGTCCTATCCGTCCCGAGTGTGGGGTTCTCAATGGGGGGGCTTACCTAAGGGAATCCTGTTCCAGGGGTTCCCAAAGGTGTGGACGGAGTTGGCGAAGACTATCCACCCTCTTCCTACGGTGGAGTCCGATCCGTCCCGAGTGCAGGGCGCTTACCTAGGGGTCCCTGTTCGGGCGCCAGATGCTGGGGTCGAGCCCCAGCAGGTCCAGGGGTCCCCATAGGTGTAGACGGAGTCGGTGAAGAAGGAATGTCACGGAGACAGCGTTCAGTTGATCAGCAGCCTAGCCAGGATCTCCAGCCAGGATCTCCAAAGAGGTTCTGCTTCGGATTTCCAGCGAGGTTCTGTAGCCATGTTCCCTCACTAGGTTCTCCAGCCAGGTTCTGTCCAGGCTCTCCAGTCAGGTTCAGTGTCCAGGTTCCAGTCAGGTTCTCCTGCCAATCTCTGTAGTCAGGTTCAGTCCAGGATCCCTTGCCATGTTCTCCCGCTAGGCTCTGTCTCTAGGCTCCGAGGCCAGTCCCTCTCCAGGATCCTCCGGCATGCTCTCTCCAGCGAAGTTCTTCTGTCTCTAGAGAACGTTCTGTGTAGGTTCTGTGCCTAGGCTCTGTCTCTCTTGGTCCTGTCTTCCAAGCCCTGTGTTCTCAGTTCTGTCTTCTGAGTTCTGTGTAGGATCTGTCTTCTGAATTCTGTCTCATGAGTTCTGTGTTCTGAGTTCTGAGTGTTTCTGTCTTGTTACAACTGTATTTATACCAGTTGATTCAATCCTATCAATCTCTATTACAAAGGTTAGGGCGTTTCTTATCTCCATTCCAGGGAGAAAAGATTATGTAGTTTAAGCATGATTGTTCGTAGTTAAAGGGATTAATTACCCGCCTGGCACTTAGTTGAGGGGTTTTATTCCCTCCCTAACTTCAGGGGAAAATCCCTACCTGGGGATTCAACCTTTCTCGGAGAGGTGACCTTGGTTAAAACACAGCGCCAAGAAGGTGAGCAAACATATTAAGAACAGTATGCCATATATGCCAGGTCCCTTGAAACAGCAAGGATGGACCGGCTCCCGGCAAATTCCCCCTTTTTTATTTTTTAAAAGCAAGCATTAAAAAGAAAAACCTGAAACGCTCTCTTGTATCCATTTTAAGAGTAGGATTGGCGCTTTCTGCTATTACCTGAGTCCTGATCTATCACCCCAGGGAGAGCTTGCCAATCCTGCACTTTCCCGGGGTGGAAAGGCTGCAGTGGGGTTAAGGATAAGGCTCCTTGGGCCTACCTTCTCCCATGCCTCTACATTTACCTTTCCGGCACCTTTCCTTCCTCAGAAAAGCATGGACGTATTTCTTGTATAAAATGTTCTGTCTGACTGGGAGTAACCTTAATTCCTCTGCTAACAAGCATATATGTTAAAAGATCAATACGGAGTCTTTTTTCTTTAGACTCAGTATGGCACATCTTCTTAATCTAAAGATCAATACAGAGTCTTCTTTCTTTGGACTCAGTATGGCACATCTTCTCAATCTAAGTTCTGTACTATCCACCTTCTTACCCTATTTATCCTCTATAGGGGGGTCTGTAGCACCCTGGTGGAGTCCTATCCGTCCCGAGTGTGGGGGTTTTCAAGGGGGGGGGGCTTACCTAAGGGAATCCTGTTCCAGGGATTCCCAAAGGTGTGGACGGAGTCGGCGAAGACTATCCACCCTCTTCCTACGGTGGAGTCCTATCCGTCCCGAGTGTGGGGTTCTCAATGGGGGGGCTTACCTAAGGGAATCCTGTTCCAGGGGTTCCCAAAGGTGTGGACGGAGTTGGCGAAGACTATCCACCCTCTTCCTACGGTGGAGTCCGATCCGTCCCGAGTGCAGGGCGCTTACCTAGGGGTCCCTGTTCGGGCGCCAGATGCTGGGGTCGAGCCCCAGCAGGTCCAGGGGTCCCCATAGGTGTAGACGGAGTCGGTGAAGAAGGAATGTCACGGAGACAGCGTTCAGTTGATCAGCAGCCTAGCCAGGATCTCCAGCCCGGATCTCCAAAGAGGTTCTGCTTCGGATTTCCAGCGAGGTTCTGTAGCCATGTTCCCTCACTAGGTTCTCCAGCCAGGTTCTGTCCAGGCTCTCCAGTCAGGTTCAGTGTCCAGGTTCCAGTCAGGTTCTCCTGCCAATCTCTGTAGTCAGGTTCAGTCCAGGATCCCTTGCCATGTTCTCCCGCTAGGCTCTGTCTCTAGGCTCCGAGGCCAGTCCCTCTCCAGGATCCTCCAGCATGCTCTCTCCAGCGAAGTTCTTCTGTCTCTAGAGAACGTTCTGTGTAGGTTCTGTGCCTAGGCTCTGTCTCTCTTGGTCCTGTCTTCCAAGCCCTGTGTTCTCAGTTCTGTCTTCTGAGTTCTGTGTAGGATCTGTCTTCTGAATTCTGTCTCATGAGTTCTGTGTTCTGAGTTCTGAGTGTTTCTGTCTTGTTACAACTGTATTTATACCAGTTGATTCAATCCTATCAATCTCTATTACAAAGGTTAGGGCGTTTCTTATCTCCATTCCAGGGAGAAAAGATTATGTAGTTTAAGCATGATTGTTCGTAGTTAAAGGGATTAATTACCCGCCTGGCACTTAGTTGAGGGGTTTTATTCCCTCCCTAACTTCAGGGGAAAATCCCTACCTGGGGATTCAACCTTTCTCGGAGAGGTGACCTTGGTTAAAACACAGCGCCAAGAAGGTGAGCAAACATATTAAGAACAGTATGCCATATATGCCAGGTCCCTTGAAACAGCAAGGATGGACCGGCTCCCGGCAATCGGTAGTGTTTCCGCGGGCGCTTTGCAGTTCAAAAGGATGGGCAAGCCGAATAGGACCTAAGATGAGTTCAGCACAGTTTCATTTTGGAAGAAAGGGCTCCAACAAAAGGCCGTTTCTGAGGCTTTATTCTAGCATGAACAGTTTATGCACTGAAAATAAACAGATCATGCATAGCTGAGGTTCTGGGAAAATAAAACCTGCTCTCCCTTTATCTTTCTCTACTTACTTCCCCTTTTAATTTTCAGTATACCAAAAAATAAAGGTTTTCAGGAGCATCATAAATTATGGGTTTCGGGCATTACAATGTTCCCTGTAGGCGCATGCACACACACACACACACACACACACACACACACACACACACACAGCCATCCATGTTTCCACACCAGGGCTAAAGCATGCATGCCACCTTGTTCACGGAGCTGATGCTATTTTTAGACTAAATTGTAGGAAGTCTGCAGCATTAATAAGTGGGCGAGAAGCACAGAATCACAGTGCATGGGAATATGCCAATGCAAAAGCTAGCTTGGCCTTTAGCCAGTGAACTGTGGTTAGATGTTGCAGCAAAGCAAGGAAAAACACTGCTTACAAAGAAATGATTAATCAGCTGACAAACATCCAGGCATTTATTCCCTATTCTTTAGTGCCAGCTACATTAACACCAGCATATTTTCAACTCTATTAGGGAAGTGTCGCAGCCTGGTACTCTGTGATGAGCTCCTGGAGCTCTTCTGAAATCAGCTGCGCAGTATTTGGAGAGGTGACCATTTAATAAACATTGCTTTTCTGTCTGCCATCCTAATAGACCACGTCTGTTATTTGTCTCCATGATACCTTGTGCTGAACAATAGCCCTAACGGTTCTCCAAACACAGTGCTGGAGGGAAATCTACTCCAACTGAGGTGTTAGTATCTGGCAGTAACTGATCCATGGGCACGGAGTGTGATGTCCTGGGTCATGTTTGTTTCAGCGAAGTTCTGTCTCTCACGGTGGCAAATTGCTTCCCCCATGTGTCAGTTTGACATTCATTGGATGTCAAGCACTTCCTAGAGAGGGAGCCAGTTGATAGAGTTTAGTCCCCTTCCTGGGATAAACCCACGATCTTAGTCATATAGGAAGATGAAGTAAAATAAAGAATTATGGACTAGCCCTAGACCGATTGGCATGATGGATAGAGCCTGGGCCTGCGGACCAAAGGGTCCCAGGTTCGATTCCGGTCAAGGACATGTACCTCGGTTGCAGGCTCCTCCCCGGCCTTGGCCCTGTTCGGGGCTTGTGCAGGAGGCAACCAATCAATGTGTTTCTCTCTGACTCTCCCTCACTCTTCTACCCTCCCTAAAAATCAATGGAAGAATATCCTCGGGTGAGGATTAACAAACAAATAAGCAAGCAAACAAATAAACCAAAAGAATTACAGAATAGAATTAGGGTGACCAACTTGTTCTGGTCTGCCTGGGCCTCTCCCAGATTTTAAAGCCAGACATTTCATATCCCAGGAGACTCCTCAAACCATTCAAATGGGTCGGTTGGCTACCCCAAGGGGAAGATCCACCAACTTGACCCGGCAGGAAACAAGGAAGGGGCTTGGGTTTGGGAGTCAGACCCAGGTGCTAACCTCAGTTGGGCTCTACGAGCTGTGTGGCCCTGGCGAGGCTTTAACCTCCTCAAGCCTCAATGTGTCCGAATGGGTTAGTAAAGCTCAGTCCTGGGTTGTTATGAGGTTTAAATACGGTAAGGTACAAGTTGTAGAACACAGTGCCTTCCCGCTCCCACCAACACATCATTTCTGCAGTTACACACCCATTCACGTCTGCAATGATGGGAATAATGATATCAGCTGCCCCACGAGTTGGAGGAGACAAGGTGAAATCGTGTGTGGAGAAGTATTGGCAAATGCAAGAGACAGTAAACTTCAGAGCCAGCTAGGTGGCCTCCAAAGTGGTGTATGATGGGCCCTTAACACGGGGCAGCAAATGACACAGCCAAGTTACGTCCTCAGTGGAATTCCCTTCCTTTTGACTCTGAGCAGGGTTTTATTTTTGTCCATAAAGCTGAACCTTCTCTTGAGAGAGCAAGCCTGATAGAGGAGGTGGCACTTCCACCGCCTTCCTGTTGTCACGAGGTGGGTACTTTTACAAAAGACCTTGTCCTCCAAAAATATTTTATTTGGGGGTCACTGAAAAATAATACTTGCTGGAAGTCAAAAATTTTAATTAAACATATTCAAAGGGAGTACTGATTAATGCAGCGGTTCTCAACCTGTGGGTCACGACCCCTTTGGGGGTCAAACGACCCTTTCACAGGGGATGCCTAGGACCATCGGAAAACACATATATAATTACATATTGTTTTTGTGATTAATCACTATGCTTTAATTATGTTCAATTTCTAACAATGAAAATACATCCTGCATATCAGATATTTACATTACGATTCATAACAGTAGCAAAATTACAGTTATGAAGTAGCAACGAAAATAATTTTATGGTTGGGGGTCACCACAACATGAGGAACTGTATTAAAGGGTCGCGGCATTAGGATGGTTGAGAACCACTGGATTAATGACTCTAAGCAAGAAAGTATTTAGGGCTCACAGGCCAGCTCATGCCTGCTGAAGCAAACTCTCACTGCCAGCGAAGCTTTAAAGTATTGGTATTTCCTGCATTAATAATGCTCTCAAGCACATTCATAACAATACAATTAGCAACACAATTCATACCATGCAGCATGTGAGGACCCTGCATTATTACTTACGCAACAATTCGTACCATGCAGCATGCGAGGACCCTGCATTATTGCTTACGCAACAATTCATACCATGCAGCATGCGAGGACCCTGCATTATTGCTTACGCAACAATTCATACCATGCAGCATGCGAGGACCCTGCATTATTACTTACGCAACAGCAACAGAGCCCCCCTCTCAAACGACATGCTCTAATTTCAGCTTTCAGGCGGGATGATTCTAAACACAGGAGGTGGGGGAGCCTTGCAGAGAGTGATGCTCCTCCCACATTCAAATCGCGTAGGTGCTCACCAAACCACACTGCTTTCAGGGATGACAGACATTTTAAAGTCCAAGCTCCAGTGAATCTGGCCACATTTCCAAACTTTCTATGGGGCAAAATGTGGTGAATGTCCTAGCAATTATTATTCTAACTCAGGCCCTGGCCAGGTAGCTCAGCTTGTTAGAGCATTGGACCAGCTGACACATACCAACGTTGTGGGTTTGACCCTTGGTCAGGACACATACAAGCTATGAGCCTATGAGCACATGAATAAGTGGAACAATGAATCAAAGTTTCTTGCGCTCCCTAAAATAATAAATAAATAAATAAAATTTTAATTCTTAGGCTACCTCAGATTCTATCTTAAAATCCATAGGCCATCATGATACTTCTATGTGGATGAGACAACTGCCATTGTTAGGGTCTTAGAAGTGTAGCCCCACAATTCCCATCTTCCTTCCTCGAACATTCTGAACTGGCTTTGCAGGAATCCTTGCCTCTTGTCTGGGAAACACTGGGATAAGGAAAATGCACGTTTTATTATGAGTGTTTTGGCCAAAGGCCTGTGCTTGTCTTGAGTAAAACAACAAACATTGAAACATAGTTGTGCCAATTTATGTTCCTCAAGCAATTCAAAAGGGCATCCATTTTTGTGTATCTTCACAACCACTATATATCTCATTTCAACAATAAGCCTGCCAATTTGGTAGAAGAAAAATGATATGGAATTGTTCTTTGTTTTATTTTTTTAGAGAATAGTTTATTGATTTTTAGAGAAAGAGGAAGAAAGAAGGAGAGAGAGAGAGAAACATCAAAGTGAGAGTGAAACATGGATCAAGCCCACAACCAGGGCATGTGCCCTGATCTGGAATTGGACCCAAAACCTTTTGGTGCATGGGATGACAGCCAACCAACTGAGCCACACTGGCCAGGGCTGGAATTATTTTTATTTCCAATTTGAATTCTGAAGAGAGCAGCTCAATGGAGATCCCAACAAGAAGGAAGACATAGGACCCAGAGTGGATTAGGACACGTTCAGATGAAGTTTCTGGAAGGGTTCCCCCTCACTGTCCACCTGTCCCCACGTTATCTTGTCTCCCTCATGCAGACCTTCCCATTTACCTTGAGATCACTCGACTCAGAACACCCATAACAGGTACCCAGCCATCAGATCCCAGCACCATATGTTTCCTTATTCTTTGCATTAAATTAAAACAAACAATAAAAGAAAAGGAGTGTTTTTCAAAAATCTCCTGGACTTTAGATGAACCTTAGCCTAGTTTCTGGGGATGCCAAAATACATAAGCATTATTCTCTAACCCAGAGGAGCTCAAAGACTAATAAGATAGATGGAGAAGTAAAAACAATTACCATTCAGTGTGATAAACTAAAACATAAATAAGATCTATGGATAAGTGATAAAGTGCTTCTTCTGTCCCACTCGCCCCGCCCGATGATGCATGGGCATGTGAAGAAGATGGCAGTGGCCCTCCTGGCAACTTTGGGATCTGAGCCAGTAGAAAGAGGAACCTCTTGGTGGGTCTGACGCCCCAGGAAGGCCTGCATGCAATGCTCTGGCCCCTCCGAACACTGAGGACTGGCTTGGCAGGGATCCTTTGGCTCAGAGAAGAGAGTTATTCCCTTTGAGGGTCAGAGAAGAGTTCCTGAAGAGGGAGGGCCACTGAAGCAGGTTCGGAATGTGAAGAGGAAATTTCAGGCTGAAAGGAGGGAACATCCGTGCAGATGTACAAATGCTCCGGTGGTATGGCACCCTGGGAGAGTGTCTGACATTGCTGGAGGGGCGACTGGCAGGAAATGAAGCCCAGGGCTTATATACCATGTATTTGAACAATAAGTCGCATGATGTATTTTGCAGATGTTAATAAGTGTTAGAGAAGAGAATTTTAAAATACCCAAGAATGCAGAAGTTTGAGATAATTTATTGAATGAACCGAAACTAAACACATTTTCTTTTATGAGCCAGTCCTCAGTGTTCGGAGGGGCCAGAGCACTGCATGCAGGCCTTCCTGGGGCATCAGCCCCACCAAGAGGTTCCTCTTTCTACTGGCTCAGATCCCAAAGTTGCCAGGAGGGCCACTGCCATCTTCTTCACATGCCCATGCATCATCGGGCGGGGCGAGTGGGACAGAAGAAGCCTTCTCAGAGCCTTCAGCTGCATTCCCAAGAGGAGGATACAGGATTTCCCAAACCTATTAATAGGCTGGACCATTTTTTGTGGTAAATAAAAATGACCATTTTTGTAGTTCAACAACGAATGAAGCAGAACAGCATGAAAACTCAATCCTAAATATCTAAGGGTATAAATAAAACTAATAAACAAAGTAGAAACAGACCCATAGATAAAGAACACACTGATAGCTGTCAGAGGAGAGGGCACTTGGGGGCTAGGTGAAAAAGGTGAAAGGATTAAGAAAAAAAAAAAAGCAAACCAACTCAAAAACTCATAGACACAGACAACAATGTGGTGATTACCAGAGAAAAGGAGGGTGGGTGGGTGGCGGAAAAAGAGGTGTAGGGGGAATAAATGGTGATGGAAGGAGACAATTTGGGGTGGTGAACACACAATGCAATATATAGATGGTGTCTTATAGAATCGTATACCTGAAAACTATATTATTTTATTAAACAATGTCACCCAAATAAATTGAATAAAAAAAATATTAGAAGGAGCATGCCCCAGTGGAGGGCATGCAGGGTGGGAGACAGCCAATCAAAGATCCTCTCTTATCACTGATGTTTCTATCTCTCTCTCCCTGTCCCTTCCTCTCTGAAATCAATAAAAAAAACGAACAAAAGAGACTGACTTTGTGAGCTGGGCTGCTGAGCATGGTGGGTAACCTGTGAAATTAAAAAAATCCCTGCTCTGAGCCCAAAGGCTTCCAATCCTGCTGCACAGGCTATTTCCCTTTCTATCTCTTGGAAGGAAACCAGAAATGTCTAACCAGGAGAGAGAGAGAGAGAGAGAGAGAGAGAGAGAGAGAGAGAGAGAGAGAGAGAGAGAGAGAGAGAGAGAGAGAGAATCATAACAGTGAAGATTCAGCAGGAAGGAGATGAGGAGTGCTTTCCAAGGCTTCATTCAACACTGCCTTTCCTTTCCCACAGTTCTGATCCCGGCTTATTGATTCTGATGTTTATTTCACCCTTTTGCCTTTTGTTGAGCACCTGCTATGTGCCACACAGAGACAGCAGTTAAAGGAGGGGTTGTTGGAGTCAGCCAGCTCAACCTAGCTGTGTGACCTTGAGCAGAAAACCTCCCCAAAGCCTTAGTTTCTTCATCTGTGAAATACCACCTTAATCACTCACTCATTGATCCACTGTTTCCTTCCTTCACCAAACATTTAGTGAGCACCTACTATGTACTGGGCATTATTATTAAGCACTTTGCATGTGGGTGTGTTTTTTAAATCACAATGACAGCCCCGAGGCAATCCCTTTTGTTATCCTCATGCTACAGCTGAAAACAAAAACAAAAAATCAGGTTGAGTGTGGGGTTGCAATTCATGCCATCTCAGTTCTAAAGCTGCTTGGGTGAATGAAGCCTAAGACCCAGTCCCTGATCAGAGGATGCTCACAGCCTAGTAGGGTGTGTCAGACACGGGTGATATGGAGGCAAAGTTTCACAACAGAGATATGATACAGGGAGGAAACACTAGCTGTCTTAGAGCTGGGGGCAAGGATGATTTTACTGATCGGGGGGGATGATGAGTTCAGCCTTGGGCATTTTTCTGGGTGAAGGAGGGAGGGAAGACATTCCAGGCAGAGGGAGAAGAGTATCTAAAGGCATAGGAAAGATCAAGCATGTTTGGAAAATTGAGTTCAGCAAGGTTGAAGTGCAAGGTACTTGGAAGAAAGAGGAAAAAAAATAAAGCTAGAAGGATAAGCAGGAGCTTACTTCTCCCTGGTCACATACACAGACCAGGGCAGTTTCTGCCCTCCTCCGCTTTGGTAACCATGGTGATGATAGTGGTAATGATGATAATAGATTAGCTTTGCACAACACCTAGCAGTTTATGAAACATAATCACAAACATTACAGTCTATCATTTGATCCCATGAAGAAGGCAAGGCAGGGAGTATTTTTAGCCCCATGTTGCACAAAAATAGTTTAACTTTCAATTGCTTACATGAATTTGTACCAAATTTACTCAGCCACCCCAAATGGCAATGATCAAACAACGTTTTTCTCATTTGGAGTCCAGAAGTTCATTGCTATTTCTCTTATCCAATAGAAAAAAAATCAAATTCACTGAAAACTCACTACCATCACTCTGGCAGAGTTAGTGTGCATCATACATCCTGTGCTCTCATGCATCTCCCAGCCTCCCTTGCAGTTAAGTTGAAGTCACATGACTAGCTCTGGCCAATAGGCTGGGAATGGAAGTGAGATGTCACTCAGACTAAAGTAGCCAATTGTGTTCTCCTAATAGTTTTTTCCCTGATAGAGCAACCATGGGCACTGTGTTTTCCAGAAGTTACAGTTCCAAGATGGAGTAGGGTGGCCAATTCATGCTGGACTTTCAAAGCAAGAAAAGCAACTCCTCAAGTGGGTTAATCAAATTGCAAAGTTGGGTCTTATATTTACTCTAGCATAGCCTATCTTATCTTGACTACTATGGTTTTAAATACACTGGCACCTCAATTTCTTTCTTTCTTTTCTTTTCCTTTCTTTCCTTTCTTTTCTTTCTTTCTTTCTTTCTTTCTTTCTTTCTTTCTTTCTTTCTTTCTTTCTTTCTTTCTTCCTCTCAATCTTTATCTCAAAATGACATATGTCTTGTGGACAATATAGAGAAGTAGAAATATTCCAGAAAATACCATAGAAAACATGCTACTGCTAGTATTATATTCATGAAGACTGGCTGATACCACTTCACTTTCTTGTTCAAAAGTCTTCAAAGACTCCACTGCTTCAGCAGATAATGTCTGAATCACTAAGCCCAGCGTGTGAGACATTAAGTAATCTACTCATCTTTGTATTTTATTTTCCCCAGCTCTCCCGCCCCAATTTATTTTTCAGCCTCACTAGCCACTTAGGTTCCCTGGGTATGTATACCCATCTAAGAATTATTAACAGACAGTTTCCTCCTTTCCAACTTGATTGTAAGTTCATCGAGAGCAGTGATATGGCAATTACTTGGAAAAAGACAGAAGAGCCAGGCACAGAGAAAATATGCATTGGACTGAATTTCACTAAGTAAAGATCTATGAGAAAGAATCATCTTGCTTGGGACACTTTTAGAGTCCCTGGGCTGTTTTCCCAATTTTGGTAATAATATCATTTGATGTCAGATGATTCTCTGACTAGTTTTTTCAGCCTTAGACAACTTTTATATCTTTACTCAAAATTAAGAAAATCCCAAAGTTTACAGAGAAGTGCCTTACCTCTGTTTAACAAGAGTTCTGTGCTTTACCTGGGAGGCTGCATATGCTATAAAGAAAAAATGGTGATGTCCACCAAATCAGTAGACAAGGATTGATTAAAATGATGATGATCTGTTAAACATTACTCTGTGCTACTGCACAGTAGAACCTGAATATTTGCATAGTCATGTATGAGATAAGGAGCTGGTGAAATCCAGGTGATCACCATGGCCAGGGTTCCTGAGTCTTTTCTTCCTCTTCTGTGACAGACAGGATGGATGACAGTCAAGTGTGTCTCATCCTTCCTGGGGCATCCTGGGTAAGGGCTGGGCAGCAGGCAAGAAACTCCATGTGCTATTTACCAGCACAGCTGTTATCACTTCACCCCCCAGCTCCATAAGAAAGCGTATTAGAATCTGATGGAAGAGAAGGATGCTACAAGGGTGACTTTAAAGCTCATCTGATATATAACATAAAAGGCAAGTGACGCCCAGAGTTGGGTATTTGGCTACCACACCCACATGGCACCACTCTCAACTGGAAGGAATGGTACTCCATGATGGCGTGGGGAGCCTCTATTTGAAAGGTTTATCCAAAGGAATGAAAATTTAGCTTATCGGTTTTTGGGTGGCTTGGGGGGATGCTTTCTTTCCGAACTATTTTATGCCTCAGTCTTTTCTACTTCCAGAGTACTTTCTGTTAAGAACTGTGGCCATTTTACCTGTTTCCCAGGTGCCAGCTCACTGCCATGCACAGAGCAGCAAACCTGTACATATTCATCATCCGTGATGACAGGAGAACACAGGAAGGCCAATGTCCTAGAAGGCAGCCTTAATGACTCATTCACTGAGCAAATAATGACAGAACACCTACCATGTGCCAGGCAGAGATATAGGCACTTGGCATACAGCCGCAAGAAAGTCAGACAGAAAAGGCCTCTGCCCCAACAAAGCTCATAACCTAAAGGGAGAAGCTAGAAAAATGAAGACATAAACAAGACATTTTAGAAATGGGTGAATGCCATGAAGATAATAAAACAGGGTCATGTAACAGAAAATGGTTAGAGAAGGGTCAAAAGGGTTAGTGAAAGTCTTCAGTGATAATATTTGCAGTTTCCAACCATGCCATGATTTGGACACAGAGCCTTCTAAGTAGGTGGGAGGAAAGAAAGGGTTTGACATATTTGAGGAAAACTGGAGTGATGACTATAGGATACTGAGAAAGGATGAGAGAGGCAGGGGTCTGGTGATGGTTATCCTTATAATTCATCTCACTCTCAGTGCAAAAGAAAGCCTTGAGAGGGTTCCTTTTGGACATGACAACCAAGGGTTGAACTACATCAGGGTGGGGAACATCTGGCCCACAGGCCATGTAAGGCCCACAAAATCATTTGGTCTGGCCCTGCCAAGGCTTTAGGGGTGAGTTAATTAAATGTTTGACCAAATAGAGCAGGCTAATTTTTAAGTTGGTAATTTTGTATGGCCCGTGAATGATGTTATAAGTATCCAAATGGCCCTTGGCAGAAAAAAGTAAAGAGCATCCTTTTCATTCATCTATCCTTGTTACTGCAGTTTAGGCAATTTTCAAAACAAGCTTTTTTTCCCCCCTTCTCTCTCAATCATTTTTTTTTCTCCTACTAATGACTCAGTACTCAGTCTGTACCAGATATTGTGCTAGACAACAGTGCCCAAAAATTAAGTTTCTGCTCTCCTCAGTCTTATAATCTACTGAAGAGAGGTAAACAATAAACAAACAAATATACATAAATGGGTTAGGAAATGGTAAGCTTTATGAGGGAAACATAGAAGATCATAAGGAGATACAAGTATGTGGGTGCATGCTGGCTGTTTCTGAAGGGGATCAGGGAGGATTTATTTGGAGTTACTGGAGAGAGGACCGAGAAGGAGAGAACCCTCTGAACATCCAGGAAAAAGCAGTCAAGGAAGTGGGAACTGCAAGTTCAAAGGCCTGTGGCAGGGAGCATGCTTGGTGCGCCTGAGGAAGACCAGGTGACTGGACAGATGGAGGAGGAGAGTGGTGAAGAAGGGAAGCTGTGGTCCAGACCTCATAAAACCTTCGTGGGCCAAGCAAGAACTTAGGATTTTGTTCTGAGAGGAGGAAACATGGGAGAGTTTTGAGGAAAGGTGCTGTAACATTATTCAATTTACGCTTAACATGATAATTTTGGGTTCTGGTAGAGAATCGACTGAGTGGAAACAGGGAGAGAAGTTGCATTGGCTTGGCTGTGGGAGAGGTGGAGTCATCATATGCAAGTCTGAAGAGTTACCAACAGGCTTTCAACAGAAAGGATGGGGGCTGTGAGATAAAAAAGGGAGTTAGAGAAAACCCCCACGATGTTGGCCTGCGACTGTCAGGATCTGAACAAGAAGAATTTGATGCATCTGTTAGACCTCCACATGAAAGTGTTCGGCAGGCAGTGAGACAGATGGGGCTGGAGTTTGCAGGAGACGTGTGGGCAGGAAATAGGAATTAAGGAGTTTAGAGATTGAATTAAAAGGCATGGGACTGAAGGAGACCTTCTAGAAAATAGGTGTAAAAAAGACAAGAAGAAATCTGTGCAGAGTTCTGAGGCAAGAGACTGAGAAAGGCCAGCCAGTGCCAGAGGAGGAGAATCAAGAGACTTAAGAGAAAAAAGGTTTCAAGAAGAAACATGAGCTGTATTAAAGAAAAGGATTACGGATTTTACTTCTCTCTCCCTCCCTCCCTTCCTCTTTCCCTCTGGCCTTTTAGTTGAGATCCTTCAGGCTACATATTTTCTGGTCCTCTTCATAACATTGAGGATTTGGGGGTTTCTTCCCGAGATCCCCCAATGCATGCAAAGGCATAGCAGATAAAGAGACAATCACATCTGAGTACAAAATACATCCCTTGCTCTCTGTTATTATATTAATACACTGCTAGTACTTTCCTCCCAATTTTATCCACAGAGAATTGAAAAGGTGTTCCAAGTCAAGGTTTAGCATCACCAAACTGCGCACTCGACCAGCATAAATGTCTCCTTCTAGATGAATCCACTTCAATTATATATTTAATTCAGCCAAGAGCTCCCCAAAGAAGGGTTATTCCACATTCACCAGCAAAAGTATTTCTGATACCCTCCCTCAAGGGGGCCATGATTTCCCCAAAATACATGCAATCTTTTTTTATGTTAATGCAGAAAAACTTGAAGGTTATTAAGTCCCTGCTCCTGACAGCCCCTGCAGTTACAAATAAGGCAGCTAATGAGAAGAAAAACTGCCCCTACCGCCGTATTCCCAGAGCTCCAGCCATCTTTCCGCAAGAATGCTGTGACAAATGATACTTTTCACCTCCCGACCATGCCCCTCTCCGATTATAGATTTAGATGGATAACATGACTACGGGAGTTAGGCCCGGGAGCACATGATTGCCTCTGGCACCCGCCGTATGCAATTCGGGTGAAATTTTCAAGAGCCAAATGAAATAATTGCAACAGGGTAAGCCTCAGTCTGCAAGTGAATTTATAAAAATTAAAAGGTCTGAGAGGTAATGCTCATGGACCCATTTGTCTCATTTTTCCTCATTAAGATTTAATTGAAATGAACTCTGGGAACTGTAAGAAAAGTTACATTCTTATTTTAGGCTCACAGATAAAAGAAGGTAATTTTTTTAAGCATCTAAACTCTGCTTGGGATCAGCTCCATGCGTTCTTTTCCCCTGACTATCGACAATAGTGCAAGCGCACCAGTGAAACTCAAAATATAAGAAAGGTCATTTAATGTTACCAGAAACAGAGCTGAGTGTTGACATTTCGGGAGCACGGGTATCTATGTTTGAAGACACCATTACAACGGCTCCTGGGCAAACTCTCAAATGTGAACTGGCCACCTACCATGTAAAACTAATTTAAAGGAACTGGAAAGTCAAAATATTGTCATCTAAAATAATTACCTTCTATAGACAAACTCATTCATTTATCTTCACTTCAATGTATTGTAGGAGAGAGTGCTAATGTGAAACACACTTATGGATGCATGAGAAGATGAGGGAGGGGAAGAGATCAGTGTCCTTATTTGGGTTTTTCTCGGCTGCTAATGTGTACAATGCCATTGAACAGCGTGCAAATGATGTGACAGCGTTGGCTCCCAGGGAGTCCAGCTCCAGGCTGCTACCTTTTCCCATCAGCACTGCCAAACTGGGGGAAACACAACACACAAAAAACACAACACACAAAAAAACCCCAAAAACTGTTCTTGCCAAGATCACCAAAAACCTCCTCTCTGCTTACCCAGGTGCACACTTCTTAATAATATTTGACATTGTGGCCCATGACATTCTTTTCATACAGAAATACACTCTCCTTGGGTTTCTCTCTTAACTATCTCTCTACTGCTGATGGCTTCTCTTTGGTCCCCTCTCAGGGTTCTTCATTTATCTCCCCAAATGTTGGTCTTCTCCCTTTATCCTTCCCCGTGTATACTTGCCTCCTTGCTCAAGATCATCCCAGAACAAGCTCATCCATGGTAGTGGTTTAAATAATGTCACCCAAAGAGATCTAAATCCTAACCCTCAGAATCCGTGTATGTAAACTATCTGAAAACAGGGTCTTTGTAGATGTAATTAAGTTAGAGATCTAAAGACGACCCCACACTGAATGGAGGGAGGATCTTAAACCCAATGGCAAATGTTCTTACAAGAAAAGGGGAGGACACAGAGATACACAAGTGGAAAGTAGCCATGTAAAGATGGAGGCAGAGGTGAGTGATGCAGCCACCAGCTAAGGCACACCTGGGACCACCAGATCCTGGAAGAGACAAGAAGCGTCATTCCCTAAACTCTTCTGAGGAGGCATGGCTTGCTGACTCTTTGGTCACAGATATTTGGGCTCCAGAACTTTGAGAGAATAAATTTCTGTTGGTTTAAGCCTTCAAGTTTGCAGTAATTTATTATAGCAGCTCTAGGAATCTAATACATTCAACTCATAATGAGACCTTAATGGCCACCTTTAACCTAATGACTCTCAATTTCTTAGCTCCAGCCCAGACTGCTTTTCTGAGTTGCAGATGCTCTGAGCCTCATCACCTGTCTGGGATGTTTTCCAGACACCTTCCTCTCAAGGTACACACCTCCATCACATAGGCTCCTGCCTGCTCCTTGTGGATTCTGCTGCTGAAGCTAGAGACTGGAGACCTCCATCATTACTCAAGAACCCTGCACCCTGTTTACAGAAGCAGCAGCAAGAACCAAGAGCTAAGATCATGGACTCTGGAGCCCGAATGGTTGGCCTTGAATTCTTGCACTTACTCATTGTTTCAACTCGGGCAAGTTTTCTATCTTGTTGCCTCAGTTTCTTACCTGTCATATAGATAATAACAGTACTGCTACCCTCCCCATGTGGGCTTTTCTAGGATTAAATTGATTGCAATCTGTAAAGTGCTTACAACACTGCCCAGCACACAGACAATACTATTTGTTTATTTTAAAATAAATATAATTTGAAAAACATCTGGAATCTTCCTGGTTTTTGACCGAAACTGATGGTCAGCAAGGCTGAAGCCTCACCCAGGGAGGGAAACATGGGCATTGACCAGATGGCTCTGAAGAGTCGCTCTGGGCCCATCTGTTCAGCATGCCAGAAGCCCACATACCATAGTTGAATGTTGGATTCAAATTTAACCCTGCCTTCCTGCAAGTGGTTGGGTAAAAATTCATCCAAGGCTTCCAACCCCAAATCCATTTCCCACACCTGAAATGCTCTTCCTCTTCCCTCTTCTTCCCCATCTTCCCCCCTTTCCCCCGAGTTGCACTGGGCTTTGAGGCAGCCTCTTCCTGACACCCTCCACTCACTGACCCTGTGGGCTGAGTGGGATGATCTCTTTATTAATCCGTCTCTTCTATTTGACTGTCAGCTCTTCGAAATCAGGAATTGTGCTTTATTCCTATCTGGCTTTGGACACTTGGAATGCTGCCTGTATATAATGGAGATGCAGGGAAGGTTGTGAAATAAATAATCATTTGTTTAGCAGCTTCCTCATCCCTCAGAGAGTGGATGTCAGAGTAGGCCTGAAAAAGGATCTCGGCTTCCAAATTATAGCCCTAAAATCCTCTGTTTTACCAATTAGCTGAAAACCAGTAGGGAACCGCCCTAGTCACTCACTATTTAGATTCCTGCAAAGCACAACATCCTACATTCTACTGACTGATTATATGCGAAGTATACTTCACCAGGAACACAGAAAAGCAGGCCAGAGGCAGCGCTGTGATGCTACCAAGATTTAAGGGCAAGGAGTAGGACTCCCAGAAGATTAAGGACATAGAGCAAGACCCAAACACCTATGCCTGGAAGCATATGAAGAAGACAGAAGCACAGCATCCTATGCAATTAGGAGGTACCAGCGTCTCAGGCCTTCATGAGTCCTGGAACCAACTTCATTCATTGTGATCCAGGACTGATGCAGGAATTAACATATGTATACCATTTTCTTAGTATGGCTTTTTCTGCATATCACAGAGCCAATGAGAAAACAATTTCTAAGAGCATCTTTTGAGCTCAGTATTTTTCAAAGCTTTTTTTTTATTTTTAAAGTTTTTTCTAAATACCCAGTGCATGTTAGGGAGCTCCATGGTTCAGTGTTAATGACCAATCGATGGCAAAGGCAAAGTAGGCGTCTCCACAAGAGAGGACCTGTCACTGTATCAGGTGTCTGCTCCTAACAAGACTACCTCCACTGGTCCTTTGGGCAGTTTTCTGAGGAAAGAATATGGAGACAGGAAGGGACTCCCCTCTTTCCTGTAAGGCTCACATGCATCTATCAGGGAAAACCGTAGGTTTAGCCTTTAAAATAGAACCAGAGGCCCATCTCCACTGCTAGCACCCTGGCCCAGCCCCATCATCTTTTGTCTGGATTTTTGCAGCATCTTCCTGACTGCTCTCCCTGTTTCCACCCTTGTCCACCTGCTGACCCTTCTCAACCAGCATCTAGTCTTCCTGCTTAAACTAAGGCGGACCACAGCACTCCTCTGCTGAAGACCTTCAACATCACGCCCAGCCAGAAGCCCAGGTTCTCTTAGTGGTCCTTATTGGCCTGCAGTGTCCTTTATGACCTGCCCCAGGGAATGATTAGAAAAGTTACTCCCTCAGGGCCCAGGGTGATTAAGCTCAGATCTGAAGTGGGAATGCAGCAGGCTCGCTGACATAGCAGTCCCTCTCTGTAGCAATCACAAAATATTTTGCTGATGTGCAGCAAAAAAACTAATGGCAGAAGCCAACTGAAAATTCAAATGACGCATAAGTCAAACCAGGTATCTGGGTGAGTCATCTTGTGTGAGTGAGTCATGCTCTTTACACTTTTCAGTGCTTAACCAATCTGCATCCACAGGGCTTTGGTGCCAATTGAGACTTTGGGATTTCTCAAACATGTTGTGTCCTTGGGTGTATACTGATGTTAGAGCCACAGGTCCAGCTTCAGTTTCTTCCTTCCCCATGTACTTACCCATATTTGTGATAACTCTCTAGACCTCACTTTCTTTATCTGTCAGATGGGAGCATAATACTTACTTCAGTATTTTGACCCTATTTATCTTGAGTTCTGCTGGGATATCATTTGACCCTATTTATCTTGAGTTCTGCTGGGATATCATTTTCTGCAGGAAGCCTGCTTGGGCCTCTGACAGAATCAATATCTCCCTCTTTTGCAAGTTCCTTCTCTACTCATAATAAATGATCAATATGTTAATCATCCCTTCTTATTTGTTTTGCATGTCTGCTTTCTCCTCAAGACTGTGTAGCAAGGAGTATGTCTTTATTCATCTTTGTGTTCTCAGCCAGACTGGTAACGTTTGTTGAATGAAAGAGTGAATGAGCTCTCAGGTGCAAATGGAGGGTCCATTTCCCGTATGAAAGTTAGGCATGGTTGTGTATTTCCAAGAGATTTTCTTTTTGTACACTGAGAGACATTATTGGTGTACTAGAAGAAAAGGAACCACTGTAGTAGGAAGAGAGAATGAAGTCAACAATGAAAAACCATTTCATATTAGTAAGATTGGTGAAAATCCCAATGCCAATTGTTGACAAGGAGGGACTGATGGGAATTCCCACGCACTTGGTCGGAGAGTAAATTGAAATAGCCCTTTTGAAAAATACAGCTTCAGATGCACATGGCATTCTCTAACAATTCTACTCCTGGGGAAATGCCCTTGAGGAATTGTGCACACATAAACAATGAAACATATGCAACAATATTCATAGTAGCAGTTTTCAATAACAGTGGAATTGGAAACTACCTCAAATGTTCATCAATAGCAAAACAGATGTATAAATTGTAGCCTCTTCTTAGAACGCAACTCCTTACAGCAGTTAAAATTAGTAAATGACATATCCATGCATTTGCATAAATAAATTTCATAATCATATTGCTGAGAAAAATGTTGCAAAAGGATGGGTATACCATCTATATAAAGTTTAAAAACAGAAAGTAAAGTCATATATTATTTCTGGATGTGAACATTCTATATAATAAAAAGAGAATATGCAAATTGACAAAACGGTGGAACAACTGGTTGCTATGACCTGCACTGACCTCCAGGGGGTAGATGCTCAAAGCAGGAGCTGCCCCCTGGTGGTCAATGTGCTCCCACAGGGGGAGCACTGCTCAGCCAGAAGCCAGGCTCATGACTGGTGAGCGCAACGTTGGTGGCAGGAGCCTCTCCCACCACCACCGCAGCACTAAGAATATCTGACTGATTTTCCCTGGGGAGCGGGCCTAAACTGTCAGTCAGACATCCCCCAAGGGCTCCCAAACTGCGAGAGTGTGCAGGCTGGGCTGAGGGACCCCCCTTGAGTACAGAAATTTCATGCACCAGGCCTCTAGTATATAAAAAAGTATCAAATCATGCCAGTAATGGTAGATATCAAATTCTGCATGGTGAGGGATGGGAATAGTAAAGCAGGGTTGAGGAGAGGTCTTCTTATTCAACTATAATGTGGTTATTTCACAAATAAAAGACTCCGAGGAGTGGGGTCAGCCCCCAGAATATCAATCACTCTCACACATTCACATAGAGAAACACCATGCTGAGTCTCTACACATTCTGGAGAACCATGTCAAAGTAGGAACAAGTCTTTTATAGGCACTAGGGAGGCAAAGAGGGATTTTAGGGGGGAGGGGGCAGATTTAATATCCCCAGTAACCTGAAAACATGGTGTGCTTTTTAATATTTGTATAGGATTTATTAGTTTTTAATTGGTATGTTTAATTATATATTAATATAATTTGATTAATTTTAATTACTTAGATTGTAATTGTATTTGAAACTTATAATAAGCTTTTTACATTTGTATGTCAAGCATTAATCCATTTTGTTTTCTTTGTTGATTAAGATTACATATGTGTCCTTATCCTCCATTGCCCCCCCCCTCCCCCCCACTCATGCCCTCACCTCCCTGGTGTCTGTGTCCATTGGTTAGGCTTATATGCATGCATATAAGTCCTTTGGTTGATCTCTCCCCTTACCCCCACCCTCCCCTACCTTCCCTCTGAGATTTTGTGGTCTGATCAATGCTTCTCTGTCTCTGGATCTGTTTTTGTCCATCAGTTTATGTTGTTCATTATATTCCACAACATGGTGTTTTTATTATATCTAATTTACAGATGAGGAAACGGAGGCACAGAGAGGTGTTTTATTTTTTAACATTGACACAGACTGCACAGCTCCCGAACCCGAGGGTGTAGAAAGATTTCCTTTCTAACAATTGCCTTAGGTTAAAGTTCGTTCTTGAAAAGTGCCCTGTGCTGATCCTGCCTCAGCTGCTTTTAACAGTAAAGAATCGACATTTATAATGAGCATCTGTCAGGTTCTGTTCTAAGTCCTTTGTGTGAATTAGCACATTTAGTTCTCAAGACAATCTAGGTACTGATATAGGCAACTTTGGAGATATCATGGATTCAATTCTAGACTATTGAAATAAAGCGACACATACAACATTTTTGGTTTCCCAGCACTATAAAAGTTATGTTTATACTATACTATAGTCTGTTAAGTATGCAATAGCATTTTGTCTTAAAAACCAATGCACATACCTTAATTAAAAATGCTTTATTATTATAAAATGCTAGCCATCATCTGAGCCTATTGGAAAAATGGTGCTGATAGACTTGATCAACACAGGGTTGCCACAAACCTTTAATTTATGAAAAAACAAACAAACGAACAATCACAAAAAGAAACCAAACTCAATATGCTCAAAGCACAATAAAGCAGAGCACAAGAAAATGAGATATGCCTGAATTATTCCCATTTTATACCTAAGCAAGCTGAGGCCTGAGAGATTACATGATTTGCCCAAGGTCATCCCCCCAACCCCCTCCCCGCCCCTTCCGCTTCCCTAGTAGAGACTCCTAACCATACCCTCAGGCTCCAAGCCACCACTCTGACTGGATTATGACACCATCATAGAAACTGGGATTCAGTCCTCCATGTCTTTCACCCTCCTGTCACATCCAATTAGATGTGTGTTGCTGTTGTTATTATTGTCATTCAATGGCCTGAATGTCTCTGAAAGCCACTCCTCCTTTCCATTCCCCTTGGGTGCTGCCTTCTTCAAGGCCTCACCCACCTCCACTATGGAAGCCTCCTGACCTCCTTTCTGGCCTCCAATCTTTACGAAGGAGTCTCTCTAGACCACTAGCTCTTCAGTGTGACTACACATTGGAAGGACCTGGGAGCCCGACAATGTCTGGGTGCACCACAGAGATTCTGATCAATCGGTTGGGGATAGTCTAAGGATCAGGAGTTTTAACAGACCTCCCTCCACTGATTATAATATTCAGTGGAGTTAAGAGAAGTGCTGTTCTAAAATAAATGAACAAACAAAATTGAAATAGACTCATAGATATAGAGAATAGACTGGTGGTTGCCAGTGTCGGGGGAGTGGCTGGGGAACTGGGTGAAAAGGTGAAGGGATTGAGAAATACAGATTAGCAGTTACAAAATAGTCATGGGGTTGTAAAATACAGCACAGGAAATATAGTCAATAATATTGTAATAACTATGTATAGTGCCAGATGGGTACTGGAAGTATCAGAACACTTTGGAAAGTATATGTCTGCCTAACCCAGTGGTTCTCAACCTTGCTAATGCCTCGACCTTTTAATACAGTTCCTCATGTTGTGGTGAACCCCCAACCTAAAATTATTTTTGTTGCTACTTTATAACTGTAATTTTGCTACTGTTATGAATCGTAATGTAAATATCTGATAGGCAGGATGTATTTTCATTGTTACAAATTGAACATAATTAAAGCATAGTGATTAATCACAAAAACAATACGTAATTATATATATGTTTTCTGATGGTCTTAGGCGACCCCTGTGAAAAGATCGTTTGACCCCCCCAAAGGGGTCGCGACCCACAGGTTGGCGACCCACAGGTTGAGAACCACTGGCCTAACCACTGTGCTGTACACCTGAAACTAATGCAAAACAATATTGAATGTAAATAGTAATTGAAAAATAAAATTACTGTAAAAAAAAGAAATATTGTTTTAAATTCACAAATATTAGTTTATAAGAGGTTGAGGTCCTTCACTATGAAAATAGCTCAGTGATCATGGGCCAGTCCTAATTCCTTAGCATGGCAGATGGAGCTGCCTTGCCAATACTCCAACCTGAATTTCTACATTTTTAAAGATTTTCTACCCAGATCCCTCTGCACATGTGTACATGTGCATTCATGTGTAAACACACACACTCACATACTCACATTACATACAGTCTAACTACACCTAAGTATTTTATACCCTCTGAATACACCATGTTACTTTATGTTTCCTGGTGTCTTAGTCCATGCAGATTGCTGTAATGAAATACCATCGACTGGGTTGTCTTATAAACAACAGAAATTGATTGCACATGGTTCTGGAGGCTGGAAATCCAAGGTCAGGGTGCCAGCTGGCTCTGTCGAGGGCCCTCTTCTGAATTGCATACTGCTGAGTTCTTGCTATGTCCTTACATGATGGAAGGGGCTGGGGACTACCTGGGGGTTGGGGGTGGGGGTGGTTTAAGGCACTAATCTCATTCCTGACAGCTCCACCCTCATGATGTAAGTACCTCCTAAAGGCCCCACCTACTAATACATCACCATTGGGGGTTAGGATTTCAACATATGAATTTGTTCAGACCACAGCACCAGGTCTTTGCACACTCTGTTCCCTCTGTCTGAAAGAGCAATTCTCTTCTTTCTTGACTCTCAAGTTTCTGTTTATTTTTAAACACCTGCTTAAATGTTCCTCTACCAAGAAAGCTTTCTTTGATTCTCCAGCAGGATGGTTTTCCCTCTGAGTTCACAGACCAATTGGTACATGGTTTTGTTACAACATTCCTGATTCATAATCAATTGCGTAGATTATGGTCTCCTTCTTTATCAAGAAGTGTGTCTAAAACATGGCTTAGAGGCTCTGTGTCATCTGCCAGAAACCACTACCCTCTCCCTATCCTCCCTGCCTAAATCTAGTCTCACAGAGCTCTCTATCTCACTCCATTCTTCAGCCATTGGCCTTTCTCTTCCTGCCATGGAGCCTTTGTCAGGATTGATCTCTGAGTCTACATGTGCTTGGGCTGCTCCACCCTAATTAAAACCAACTGATTTTTAAAACTTGGCTCAAGCACCATCTTCTCAGGGATGCCTTCTGATGTTTTTCATAGACTGGTGAGTTTCACTTATTGTACTCATAAAATTATGTTTCTTTCCAAGGTGGGATTTAGCTAGTTAGAAATTATATACACATTTGTGTATGATTATCTGGTAAAGGCCTCTCCGCTCATAACCATATGAGCAGCATTGTAACTGTTTCCGCTCATCCTAATGTTTTAGGGCCTAGCACTGTGCCTGGCACATTGTAGGTATCAGAATGAGTGAATAGCCAGCACATAGTAAGTGCTCAGAATATACTGTTAAGCTTGGTGAGAGCAAACAGCACATCTTCATTTTTATAATCCCCAGGCTTTGGAACATAGTGTGCACTCAATAAGAGATTTTGTGTATCATCAAAGCTAATGACTATTCCGTTGACTTCATCTAATAGTCAGCGTTTTAAGTATATCGAAAGTATTTTTCTCCATCATAAAACCATGGACAATAAAGACTTTTATTCACACAGTCATTGCCAGAGCTAGAAATTGCCTAAAGCCCCTGGGAAATTAATAAGGAAATAATGGCTTTCAGATGGGTGAAAGACCTCTAATAAGAGAAAACCTCAGCGAACATATGTAGTTAAAAGTTGAATCAACTACATGCAAATATCGTTATAGAAAACAAAGTTATAACTTTTATTTAAATGAGGGGTCTCCTTACCAATTTATAGTTAAACTTAATAACATGAGCCTACCAAACATTTTTAAGAAGGGAGAAATAACATAAGAACATTACTTAGACTTGAATTTGGGGAAAGGAAGATTCTAGAGGTTTCTGGGAAACTCTGGGTACAGAAAACCTAAGCTAATCTTTATTGAATAGCTTTTTTTAAAAAAAGTAAGTCTATGTGCTAATATTATCATATCCAGAGATTATTCCAGAGAGTCATATTAAAAGTGTGCAAACACTTCCCTTCCATTAGGAATTTGCAGAATTTTCATAAGCAGACAAATCTCCCTCAGGATTCCAGGCACTGGCTTGTGTATGTGCCTCTGAACATTAGAACGTTTTTGTATTTAAAACCTATATGTCACGTTTCAAGAGGCTCTTTGGGTACATGTTCCAAATTATGAAACACAGTGTTATTAAAAACATTTAAAAACAGCTTCTCAGAGATTCTAAAGTAGCAAAACAGAAAGACAAGAGGCAGTCACATCACTTTAGATCTGACCTTGGACACCAAATGGCCCCTCAAGGAGAGACACCCACAGAGTCCCTGAAGTCCCCAAGCCAGAGCAGTTCTTTTGGAGAATTTCCAGATTGTTCCCCTTAGAATCCACAGAAACGCTGACAAGGAGTCCCAATGGACAGCAAAATAGAACAAACGATGGGATTGCCCAAGAATTAACTCCCAGCCATGGGTGGGCCCAGACTCTCTTCTCCTCCATCTTTCTCTTTCCTTCCTGGTCTTCGTCCTTAATAATGATCCTCAAGGCTTTAATTGCCAGATATTCAGAAAAGGAAACCCTTGTGTACTATTGGTGGAGATGTACTGTTACAGTCACAATGGAAAACAGTATGGGGCTTCTTCAAAAAATTAAAAATAGAACTACCATATGAATATACCCAAAGGAAACATAAACACTATATGAAAGAAATATCTGCACCCCCATTACTTACAATAGCATAAGACATGGAAACAACCTAAGTGTCTGTGTATGGATAAATGGGTAATATAAATAAATATTCACATATTTTTTAGTAAATAAAAATATTTACTTAGAATATATTATTTATTAATAAATAGCCATAAAAAAGGAGAAAATTTTGCCATTTGCGGACCTTGAGGGCATTGTGCTAAGTAAAATAAGTCAAACAGAAAAAGATAAATACTGTGTGATCTCATTTATGTGTGGAATATAAGGAAAAAAACAACACACCAAACTCATAGAAAAAGAGAATAATTTCTGGTTACCAGAGGTGGGGGTGGAGAGTGGGGGGAACTAAATAAAGGTGATCAAAAAATACAAACTAAAAAATATATATAAACTTCCAGTTATAAGATAAATATGTACTAGAAATGTAATGTACAACATGATGACTGTAATTGACACTGCTGGATGATACACAGGGGTGGGCAAAAGTAGGTTTAGAATTGTGAGAACATGAAAGAGTTTATTTTTATTTTTTTAATATATTTTATTGATTTTTTTACAGAGAGGAAGGGAGAGGGATAGAGCTGATAATTTTTATTTTATTTTATTTTTTAACATGAAAGAGTTTATTCCTGTATCATTATTTATTAATTATTGTATTATTTATTTGTATTATAACTTTAAACCTACTTTTGCCCACCCCTGTATGTGAAAGGTGTTAAGAGTTCTCAGTATAAGGAAAAAAAAATATTTTCTTGATTTTGTATCTGTATGAGATGATGGATGTTAACTGAACTTATTGAGGTAATCATACCAGTATACATGTAAGTCAAATCATTATGCTGTACACCTTAAACTTACATAGTACTATATGTCAACTATAGTTCAATAAAACTAAAAGAATGTGTGTTTTTTAATACAGGGCCATTTAAATATACCATTTACCTAAAATGAATAAAGAAAATTTATCAGGAAGCTTCTTTCCACACATACACACACAATCCGATCAGGCCCACATGGTTTCAAGGGAACTTAATACAGGTAGTTTCATAAAGGAATTCTTAAAAAAACTCAACACATTTAAAAGGCAAATAATTCAGTGCTGTTCAAATTATTCTGACCAAAGAAAAAAAAAGAAATGTTTTCAAAATGTTCATGAGGCCAGGATACTAATAAGATACACACTGAAAAAGATATCATAAAAAGAGAATTTCAAGATACCTACCAAACTATTGGGATTTGTCCAGAAATGAAGTGATGGTTGGTTATCAAGAAATCTATCCAGATGAAACTGCCCAGTGTTGTATTCAAGGAATTGCCCTGCGTCCGATCTCAGCTCTGCCACTTACTTACTGGTTGATCTTGTTCAAGTTACTTAACTCTATGAATGTGAGTTTCCTTAAGTTTGGAGTGAAAATACTAATACCACGAATTCTAGATTGGGCAAGGTCTACATGAGTTGATGTATGTAAAGAACTTAAACTACTGCATATCACATAAATTACTGCAAATCACTTGACTCTCAATTGTACCAAATAAGCATCAATTATTCTTATTAATATGCTTGACCATAATAAGAAGAAATGAAAAATAATACCATCTCTTAGACACCAGAAGTACATTGGATAAAATTTAATAGTGATTTTTTTTACTTTAAATAGCTCTTAATAAAATAAGAATAGATTGATATTACCTTAATATGAGAATATCATAAGCCATCATCCTCTTAATGAAAAATCTAGAAGGATTCCCATTAAAGTCAGGCACAAGATAAGGATATTAATTATCCTCACTATTATTTAACACTTTTCTGATAGTACTAGTCAATATAATTAGCCAAAAAAAAGAATAAAACATAAAATTGGAAAAGACTTGGTCAATCATCATTATTTGCAAATGATAAAACTTAGCAGGAACACCAAAGAGTAAACTAAAAAAACAAACAAAAAGTCACTTGTTCAAGGTTCTGCAGCTAGTAAGTAACCAAGTCAGGTTCCAAACCTAGTTTGCCTAAATCAGAGCCCATACTTCTAACCACTATGCTACATTTTCCCTTCCTTGAATCCAGAAGGTCTCCTTCACTAAACCGTGGCACCTACCTTGGTAAAGAATTACTATATTCTTAAAGCAAAAAGACCATGATCTTCTGCCCTGTCCCTTCTTATAAGCCAGAGAGAAAGAGAAATGCATATTACAATAAAAATAAGATACCATTTTTCACCTATAATACTGGAAAATAGAAACATTTGATAACCTTCAGTTGTTGAAAACTGTGGAAAATAATCATTTTATATGTTGCTGGGGAAACTAAAACTTGGTACAACCTCTATATTGAGCAGCTTGATAATATCTACTAAAATTATGTACATATCTTTCTACCTGACAATTTCATTTCCAGGATTGTCTCCTACGAATTTAGCTTTTTAACTGCTCCTGTGCAAAATCAAATGTGAAAACATATTTACATATCATTGATAATAGTAGAAAAATATTAGAAACAACCTAAAGGTCCATCAAAAAACCACTGGTAAAATGTTACGATCTCTAGAGCAAGATTTCCATGATGGTCTGTGACACTATGAACTGGAAGGGTATCACTCCACCCCTACTTTATTTCACAAAGCTTGGAAAATAGGCAAGAAGAGAAGAGGGACAAATTAGCTATCTGCGTGGGGAGAGTTCCAGTCTTTTGCTATGATTAGCATTGGAAAACTTTTAAGATCAGAAGCAATATGTGTGAAATTCTTATGAGCCCAGAAATATTTACTATCAATTAGGGAATCTCCTAGTTAGAGACCAGAGTAGACCGGGGTATACAGTAGGTGCTCAGTACTTGTTTGTGGATTGAATGGATATGAATGAGTCCTACAAATGACACCAAGACAAAAAGGAAACTAGAACCCATGCTCTGCTACTAATAGGTAGGCAGTCTTGGGTCAATCTCCATCCAGCTATGGAATCTCTTGGTTTCAGTTTCCTCATTTCTGGCCTGGAATTTATTAGCATTTTATTTGTGGCATTTGTTAATATTTCTATTTTGTATTCCTTTTTTTTTTAGAATGATTAAATAGAAGTCTTTAGAAGTCATTATTAATTTCAGTTGTTTTACCGATGAGTAACATTGATCAAATAAAGTTAATGACATCCCTCCTCTATGCTCAAGACAGGTTGTTTATGAATTGTAAAGAAGAACATTACATCCTTAGAAGGGAGTGCTACAGGTGTTCAGTCTGTGATGTCAAGGATGGTTAACAGTCGTCATATAAGTGCACTCAAGTGTTCCAAGGCAACACTTGAATTTGGGGTTTTACAAATGGTTTGCTCTTTAAAACTTCCCACTCCTCAAAGAGCACATCTCAGGTTGAGTAGCCTCAAAATGATTGACTCTCTGTTCACTGCGTATAGGGAAGAAGATGCAAGATTCCTGCTTTCAAAACAGCTACACTCCAGTGATCGGCATAAGAAGCAGGGAAGTAGAAGGGTAAAGTACGATTATGCAAGAGAATTCAACTGATGAAAATGCTACACGGAAAATAAGACAGGTAAGGAGGTATGACGGAAATGACAGGGATTTGGTGAGGTCACTTGACATAGGCTGACTGGGAAAGACCTCTTGCAGTAGGCTATGTATCTTGAGACCTGAATAATAGTGACCAGCCATGCAAAAACCTGGCAGGAATATTTTAGTAATAGAGATGAAGAAGAAGAAGAAGATGATGAAGATGAAGGAGAATGAGAAGAAGAAGATGAGCCCTCTTCCTATTTCAGGATACATCCCTGCCTCTGATCTAAAACGAAATTAAATCTGAACACTCTCTCCTGGCCCCCTTATGCATTTCCCTGATACAATTTTTAATTAATTAATTAATTAATTAATTAATTTTACCATTCTAGACTATGAGAAAGGCTATTTCACAGGAGGATGAACGCTGGGCTCCATCTTGTACTTAACTTTGCAATCGCTCAGATTTGTTACCCCTCAGACTGCCAATTGTCCACCTTCCCATCTTCCTTGAATTTCAGTGTCTTGTTAAGTAACAATTTCTTTCTCTTTCTCTGTGTCAGAGACTGGGAAATTACTTTCTTTAATCCAGGCCCCATTTGTAGTTTTTAAGGCTAAGAATTGTAGAAGCATCTGTGGCTGTGATATTGTTTTCAGTTAGAACTGCTCTGTTAAAATACTGTTTTTGCTTATTTATAGATATAATTTCTTTTAATGTTCTGATAGCCATTCCCCCTGGCTTGACTTTTAGAAACCACGAGACCACTGTTTTCTAGATGCTGGTATGACTGTATGTTATGGTTATTTCACTTCTTTAAGAGTTAACTGCTTTACTTCCCTTATCACGTTGTCATACGTACTACTTTTCCATCTTCAAATGCAATTAAAAGTGCCCTTCGGGTGTTTCAAGTCTCAATCCTTCCATGTGTGGAGCGTTCACGTGGCTTGGAAGGCCTTTCTCTGCCTCTGCTGGGATGAAGCCTTTCTTTGAGGAGGAGGCGGAGGGGTAGAGTCAGAATGAGGTTGTTTCAGAGTCTAAATGCCTCGCCTTTGAATCGCCCTCTCTCCTGTTTGGGTCCACACCAGATTTGTATCTGTCAAATGGGCATGATAATACCGATCTCATCCTTTTATTGTGAACATATAGAATTTCTTCAATACCTAGTGGTATTATGATGCTAATTATGATCCTCATGGTCTTTTCACAGACTGGAGCTTATCTCTGAATGAGATTCATGTCATAGTGCCCTCTGCCATGGCTCATGACTCTCCCTGTGACATGTGCTTCTCCAGCCCCTGACTAGTGGCCTTTCACATGTGAGTTTGAGAACGCTTGAAATGTTCTTCAGTTTCATCAGTAGGATGAGTCCACTGGTTGACTTGGATGAACTTGGGTGTCCTGGCAATGGCAAATTGTAGTATAGTTTTAAAGTTCTTGCTCTCCATTCCTGGACTCATACCAGACTAGTAACCAACAGTTTGCAAACCCTCAGTGAACCATGCATGATACCTTGAGGGTCTCTAACATGCAGGCACTGTGAGACGCACAGGGGATTTGCTGGTATGGTTCCTGCCACCCTCCCCACCCAAACTTCAGTGCTTAACTAGGGTTTGTTACTGATCTGTCTGAATGTGTGAATGGTGGATGGTCTGCTCATATCCCAGCCTGTTCTGATGCTCAATAACTACAGTTCATCTCAAGCTCTGAACAGGGATTTCTGTTTCCTTCTCAGGCTTAATTTTAGGTGGGAAAAGGGTTTGCATTATAATCTCTGCTTATTCTTAAGACCAAGGAAAATATCCTGGCTGGGAGTCAAAACCTTACAAAAATAAAAAACAAACACATCTCGACAGGGTTCCAAATGCTGACTCCAGCCACGCTCATTCTCCTAGAGGCCACTTTATGTCATTATGTTGGGTAGGAAGCATTTTCCAAAGCTAACTGCCCAGTTCTTCAAGGCACCAGACTCTACTTTTTTGCTATCAGTGAAAGCTACATGCAGGGTCCAATGTTCTTTAAAGTATAACAATAACAACAACAAAATTCTTCCCTCACTTGGGAAATTAAAGGCACAGGATCAAAAAACATTATTGGGAAAACTAAATGCTTTCAAGCCCAATAGATGATACTGCTTATTTGAAGAATTAGACTTAACAATGACAACAGAAAGCTTATAGATAATATTGAAAACACTCAGTGATCATGATTCTACATTTGAAATAACATTTATATTGGGAAAGGATGCCAAATATATGCACATGTCCCAGACTCATCGCTGTTACCCTCCTTGGCAGATATCATTAATCATTGACTTCTCTTTTTTTCTGATCTATCATATGACTCCAGAATCTCAGTGAAGAATTCAAGGCCATGACCAAGGCATAGGAGATGACAAATGAGATGAGACTGACTTGTCTTCCTGGTGTTGTAATTTAGGCTTAAACGTGCTCCTCACATGCATTATCACTCTAACCTAGGCTTGTGATGCACTTACCACAATTCACAATGTGCATAATCATTTACACAGGAGAAAACTGGGGCCCCAAGAAATTAAGGCAATTGATCAAAATTACATAAGAAGTTGCCGAAGTGAGAGTTGAACGCTGATCTGCTCTCAGATAGCACAGGAGGGGACTAATATTTAGTAAGCTCCTTCTGCATGCCAGGTTCTTATAAATTTTAACTCCTCTGGTCTTATAAATTGTGCCAACCTGTGGAACATTAATTTTCCCAATTTTCAGATAAGTAAAGGGGTGTTGAGAGAAAGGAAAAAACTCACTCAAGGCCCCTATAGGCTGTAGGGGGTTTGGGTTTGAGCCCACATTTCTCTGAATCTACAGTCCCTTATTTTCTTTAACATCTGGCCTCACAGCTCAGTCTTCTGCTTGCAGATAATACCACCTGGAGCAGGACATGGCAAAGGTGCTTAGAGGAATGGGATTAATGGCAGCAGCAAGCTGAACGCTGCTTCAACGTTTAGAGGAAAGATTAAGTAAACACAGTCCCAGCACCACACCAGAATGTTTTGCAGCTATTACAAATGGTTAATAGGATGACTATGTAGAAGCATGCAAAAGTATTTATCAAATAATATTAAAAAATGTATATGTACTGATTACATTTATGCAAATACTATGCATATGCATGAATAAAGAGTAAGGGGAAACACACACAAATGTCTTTTGCTGGGATAGAGGATAAGATGTTTTAAAGTTGCATTAAGCATAATGCATAAAACAGTTTGTCTATCCCAATATCAAGAAAATTTGGCCAAAGAAAATAGACAAAAATAATTACCCATTAAGAAATTTATAGTTTTATTGCATTTTGTTTTGGTTTTATTTAAAATATGGTCTTCCATTTACCAAACTCCATCCACCAGCCATCCGTTCAAGCGCTGTTTACTGGTGTTTATTGTGATGTAGACCTTGTGAGGTTCTAGAAATATACGGTAATTGATCTGTCTTCAGGCTTCTCTGAGTCAAATACAGGAGACAGACAATTATAATACAGGATCTACCAAGAGCTAAGCATAGAACCAGGAACACTGAGGGTGGGAAGAGATCAACCAAAGAACTTGTATGCATATATGCATAACCCATGGACACAGAAAATAGGGTAGTGAAGACTTGGGGCAGGGGGCAGGGGGCAGGGGTGGGATAGAAGGGGTCAATAGGGGGAAAAGAGAAGCATATGTAATACTTTCAACACTAAAGCTTTTTTTAAAAAAGAAAGAAATGAGGACAGAAAGGCAAACAGGTGTGGAACCAGGGTGCAAGGGCTGGGGAAGTAGCGTTATGTGTGCCCAGGAAGAGAGAAGAGAGCCAGATGTCATGTTGCTCTAGTGGTTCCAGTACAAAGAACAATGCTAGGTACATAGCAGATGCTCAACAAAATAGGACAACAAACGCTAACTGGGCACTTTATGTCCCTAGACTCTGTGCTACGTCCTTTCCATGGATCGTCTCACTTCATCCTCATGCTAAGCCCTACGAGGTGCAGATGTAACTTTTGGCAAAGTAGATTAAGGACACAATGGTAGATGCTGACTCTCCCATCAAGGCAAGAAAGACATGATCCAATTCCTATCAACATCTCCATTCTACATTCTTACTAGAAAGGCAGCAGAGTTTTGCTATGAAGCACCTAGACTCTAGGCCAGACTGCCCAAGTTCAAGTCTCGGTTCTGCCACTTGGTGATTGATGTAAAGCTGGGCAACTGACTTCAATTACTCCCACACTCTGCACCTGGCTCTCTTACGGGGACAGTGCTAGTGCACGGGGGCCATTGTGAAGGCTATTTAAGTTAGGACATGTATCTCCAGCACAGCACAGCAGGCAGCAAGCTCTGCATTAAATGGTGGTCTTTGAAACGCTTCTGTATATTGCCCTACCCATAAATAGTTTCCCTGTATCATTGTCAGGAGAAGGGCTGGTGTCCTTCTTACCCCTCTGCAGGTATTGTCTCCTCAGCCTTTCTAAGCTAGAATCAGAGAACTGGAGTACCTGGGCACCAGCTGGGCTTTATTGACCCCCGGGCGAAGGTCACCATTTTACTGATGACAGTAAGAGAAGCTGGAGGGAGAGAGAAAATTTAGCATGTATTCATCTGTGTTAAATGCAGCTAAAAGATATAATGAAGAATCAAGAATCTAAGATCTCACCAGAGGGTTAGCGACCAAGTCTAGGATAGACGCCAAAGTCCCAGATTCCTCTGTGGGGTCAGCTACGGACACACCATGTGGAACTTCTTTATCTATCTGCCTGAGGAAAGGCATCTTCAGATGGTTGAAACCTAACCTCTCAGGGTCCCTGACAGGATGACATGCCCAGCAGTGCCCAGCAGCCCTCTGAATTCCTGCAGAGAGAACAACGCCACTGACCCCCACTTCCCAGGCCTTGCTACCCACTCCACTGCGCCAGCTTCCCCACGGGGGGCCAGTTCTGAATGCAGAGCCTGAAGCTTTGAGAGGACACAGCCCCAGCTAACCGGGCTGGGAGCACTCACCTGTTGACCCATCCCACTTGGGCAGATTCTGGTTTCCCTCTGAGAACAACCTGGTTTGAATCTGTCAGAACAGCTAGGGCAGTGGTCGGCAAACTCATTAGTCAACAGAGCCAAATATCAACAGTACGACGATTGAAATTTCTTTTGAGAGCCAAATTTTTTAAACTTAAACTATATAGGTAGTTTATTAACTTAATTAGGGTACTCCTAAGGCTTAGGAAGAGCCACACTCAAGGGGCCCAAGAGCTGCATGTGGCTCACGAGCCGCAGTTTGCTGACCACAGAGCTAGGGTATTGAAGTGAGGTGGGGTGGGGGGAGGGGTGGCACGAAGCTGACTGGCTCTTGCTATGCTTGGATTTGGCTCTGGGACATCTAGGCTTGATACTAAGGGTGTCCTCTCCCTTTATCCAGGAGGAGGACCCTGCCATCCTCATATTTAACCAGAGGCTCCTAGCCCAGTAACCTAGTCAGCCAGTTGCTCCAAGACCTGACTCCCAACTAACTCTCTTCTGCCTGTCTTGGCTTCTCATGTCCCAGCATCATCAAACTGCTTGGAATTCCACCCCTGAGTCTATACTCCTTTTCCTTCAGATGGAAATGCCCTCCCTGCGCTTTCTTCTGCTTTCCCTTTATTCATTCTTTTACACTCAATTCAGGCATCATCTCCTTCAGGAGGCCTTCTCTGATTCTTCTGAGATGTCTCTGTTTTGTACTTCCATAACTCCATCTGGAAACTTCTATCATGGTATTTACCATGTTGTACATAACGTTCTCTGTTTATGGGCCTGACCCTCATGGGAGTGAGTTTCCTGATAGCCGGGGCCATGGCCTTTGAGTCTTCAGCATTTAACAAGCACCTGGCATATGGCAATGAGTGCATGACTTGAAAGCATTTGTCCAAATCACTCTTAATTGAAAGAAGAGAAAGTCCGGGCAAAGCATGCCAGCATTTCAACACACACAAAAATGATCATGAATACAAAACAAAATTCCCCAACCTGTGGAGCACTTAAGGATAAAGAAATGAAAGCATAAGATTTAGGATGCAATGGGTGCCCTGGAGAAGTGAACACTACACATGATAATAAAGGAACTCAGCAACTCAGAGGCAAAGGACTGGGGACCGTGGCCACCACCTTCTGATTGACTCTGGAGGACAATGTTTGCTTTATGAAAGAAACCAAATCCCTTGCCTACCATGTGACAAGTGCAATTCCACTAAAAACTGGTGTGGTAAATGCTACCCTCTTAGACCAAATATGGAGGCTGTAAGTATTATGTAGGTAGTGAATGTTTCCCTAACATTTAATTTTTAAAAATAAAAACTGACTTTATATCTAAACCAGAAAAATCTGTCACTATGTCACACAGAAGCTCCCTGGGAAGACTTCAAAATGCATGTTTATGTTACAGCGCTGGTTGGAATTTCTTCAGGGGCTCTCTCTGGAGGGCACACCAAGTCTCTGCAGGATGACCGGCTCCTGGGTGGAGAGGCAGAAGCCATGAACTCCACAAGAGCACATTAGAAACTTGAGAGAACCAAAAGGGACATACGACCAAAGCATCTGATGACAAACATTGCTTGCCTTTGAATAATTCATTCCGAGAGTGATACAAATGTACAGAGGAAGCTCAATCCTGACAAAGGCTAGGTTTGATGCTTGCTAATTAAATTCCTTCCTCTGTTCACACATACACACACACACACACACACACACACACACACGCACACGCACACGCACACGCACACACACACTGTGCTATAATACCGCATTCTAACTCCTTGGTTCAAGAGATATATAAACCTGTAAAGGACTTTTCCAACTCACCAGGAGATATAATCATCACATTGGTCTTACCCTGAGGTAGTTGAGGGTGAAATTTGTTAGCCCCATCCTGGTGATGTTTTTGGACAGCTGATCCAGGACCTGAGGATCTTGTGCCTAAACAGGAAAAAAGTCATACATTTTATCCCTGCAAGATGGTCTCAAGAAAGTCTCAGGCGCCAACCAGTTTGGCTCAGTGGATAGAGCATCTGCCTGCTGACTGAAGGGTCCCAGGTTTGATTCCGGTCAAGGCCATGTACCTCCGTTGTGGGCACATCCCCAATGGGGAGTGTGCAGGAGGCAGCTGATCGATGTTTCTCTCTCATCGATGTTTCTAACTCTCTAGCACTGTCCATTCCTCGCTTTAAAAAAAATCAATAAAATATATTTTAAAAAAAAAGAAAGTCTCAGACTGCACTACAGCTGCTAAGAAATGCAATCTTGACACTTGGTTTTCCTTAGAGGGCCAGTTTGCTGGAGATAATTTGATTTACATTTCAAGACACATGCATATAATGCTCAAGGAGACTTGTGGGTCAATAGTGCAAGACCTGAGGTCAGGGAGAGCCAAGCGGAGTCAGATGTGCTTTCACATCTGGGGAGAAACAACTTCACTTGCTCTATGAGAGGCCCTGTGTCTTCAGGAGAAGGGATGTGAAGACCTGCCAGGACACCTCTAGGTCCTTTCTGGTTATGTGGTTTGTATTTATTGAACCTCCCATGTTCCAGGAAGAGCTGGTTCTATATAGAGATGCATCAGGTAGTCGTGCTCTACATCAAGGAACTTACATTGTAGTCAGACAATAGGAGAATAATAAATAAGGGGAAAGATGTGGTTGCTGGGCTACCAGCCAATTGTCATACTTGCAGAGGACCTTCTATATGCCAGGCACTGTTCCATGTTCTTTAGATGCATTGACTCTTAGTCCTCAAACTAATCCTCTGAGATAGACTCTATTACTGTACTGATTTTATAGATGAGGGATTGGAAGCATAGAAGTGTCATATCACTTGCCCAAGGTCACACAGGAGCAGGGATACAAACCTATGTGATCTCACTCCAGGGCCCAGGTTTCCGACTCTATTTTGAGAATAATAAGAGTGGCTACTCAGACTGCTTCAAGGAGATGTGAAGTGGGCTTTGAAAATTGAGAAAACTTGGGTCATGAGAGGCTGAAGCAGTGGAGAAGGGGAGTGGGAGTGTGGGGGTGGTCACAGAAGAAAGCTCAAGGGCAGAGACCTGGTTAATCAGTCAGGAGGAGAGGGTTGAGGACCAGAGCCTTCAGGGATGGCCTGGAGGGATAGTTAGGAGACAGTTGGCTTATCAGCCCAGGTTTGGGAGTCAGAGCCAGCTGAGTTGAAATCTTGATTTTACCACTTTCAGTCTAAAAATCATTGGGCAACTGATTGAACGTCTCTGAGCCTCAGTTTCCTCACTTGTAAAACAGGAATAATGAATGATAACTCACCTAAGTTACTTGGGGAGTTAATTATGATGCGCATACAACGCGCATCACAAGGCCTGGCCTAGGAAACACCCAACAAGTGCCAGCTACTGTTAACATATTCTCTTTTGATTATCTTGGGTCTTAAAAATCAGGCTCAATAAGCGACTTTGCTCCCAAGCTTTTTCACGGGAAATGCTGTATCACGTATGAAAGAGGAGGGACTTAATTAAGTCAATGCCTTGACTCCTTCAGGGACTGTACCTGACAAGCTCCCATCAAGTTTTCCCTTTAAAACATGTCTCTAGATTGGCATCAAATCTACCCTTGCACTTAATTGGTGTTCAATAAATTTGATGTGATTTATGTCCAGTGGAAACCAAGAGAACCCCAAATATCCCAGCTCATTCCAACACTGGTTAAAAAGGGCCAATTCCTGTGGACACAGAGATGAGGTCCATGTGCTCCATGTCTCCTCAGATGGTTCTAATCAAAACTGGAAACTGTTTTTCTTACTTTTTGTTTTATTTCTTCCCCTGATTATAAATAACGGGTTTATTAGGCCAGGCAGAGCATTACTGGATAATGACTGAACTGAATTAAAGAAAAGTACAAACTGTTTATTGAGGTAACCTCAATTTAAGAGTTTAAAATAATAAAGTTTCAAAAGAAAAAAAAGGCTCAGAATTCACCACACTCAAAACAAAGGAGAAAAAGGACCTATGGATTAAAATGGTTGAGGGAGAAACCCAACATTTAGAGTTCATTACGTAAAGTGTGAAGACTGCAGGAGTTCTTTCACAGAGAATCTGTACTTCTCCTGAGTGAAACGAGGGGAAATAGGGAAGAGAGTGGAAGAGAGAGGAAAGTACTTACATGCATGGCGAGAATACTTCTTGGGACCAGCTCTCTGTACTGTCTAATGGTAAAGTGCCACGTTTTTATTCTCATGAGATCGTCGAAGGTGAACTCCAGGATCAGTCTGCCTTCTGTACACACCTGGAGGTGACAAATGACACACTCATTGGTTATGCACTCTGAGAACGCCATATTTTTTTGTTTTGGAGAATGAGTGATTTTTATTTCCATAGAATTACATCCCTGGGTTTCCAAAGCGCCATTTCCCTTAATCCAATCCTAGAAGTGTAAATGGGATTTTCGGAGAGCTAAAAGCAATGCCAGTGTCCAGAGTTTCGGTTCCATCTTGCATCTGGGTCCAGTTTAACATCAGGCTAGTTGCAGGCCATTACCCCATTGTGTGTGGGTGAATGCCATGAAGAAGGGGCATGAGAGCCCCACAAGCCAGGAGTCAACCAAGAGCCAAGAGAGTGAACTCCTTTGTTCAGGGAATTACGTATCCAGAATCTTCCCATGCTTGCAGTGGCCAAGCCCATTTTGGCCAATGACCTGTTCCCAGGTGTGACTGACAAAAAGCGCCTTTACTAGTCCCTGCACCTTTTCTGGGAATGGGTAGTCTATCTCCCACATGTCTAGTCCCTTCCCCAATGATCTGCTGGGAAGGAATGCATGGCTCCTTGGGGAGTGTAAAGCTGTAGCTTCCTGGCAAAGCTGCCCAAATGACATGCCCATATTTGGCCTTCCCTTTGCTCCTTTCCTGTTATTAATAACTAGGTTAATTATAACAGTATTTCTCTCTCTCCCTTTCTCTCTTTCTTTCTTCCTTTCTCCCTCCCTCCCTCCCTCCCTCCCTCCCTCCCTCCCTCCCTCCCTCCCTTCCTTCCTTCCTTCCTTCCTTCCCCTTTTTTGCTAGCAGTTTCATCTCTTTTCTTTCCTGTTACAGAGTGCAATGGAAGCCTGTTAGCAGAACATATCTATCCCCTTGACTCTGACATAATAACCTGCATTTCCTAGCATATACCACCTTCCTGTACTGAAAGAGAATGCCATATTTTTGCCACTCACATGTCAGCTACTCAACATGGTCCCTTTGACTATCCTTGGGTGGCTCTGGATCTTGACAAAATGGGACACTAGTGGCTTATCCATGGCATACTGAGGCAGGTACAAGCTAGTTAGTGGGTTCAAAGGGGAGTGTAGCTGCTTACCTGCCATGGTTATTAATGACCATATTAGCTGCGACTGAAACCCTGTGAGCCTCCATTTCCTCACTTGTAAATAATGGGCACAAAACCCATCTTACAGCAAGATTATGTCCAAACCCATGGCACAGAATATGGACCCCACAAAGTAGTATCCTCCTACCAACCTTTCCCCCCTCTTTCATGATCCTTTGACAATAGGAGCTTGAGCTGTTGTTCCAATTTTAGTTAATCCTACTTTGGGAGAAAGTATCTAATAAAATTATTTATGCTGAAGTGTGGGATACTATAAAATTACCAAATCAGAGGTTCTCATTTCCAAAGAGAAATCCCAGAGGGCTTAACCCAAGGGTATGGGTATCAGTTTCTGACATGGAAGTTAGAAGCATATTTAGAGTCCATTCCTTAAATCACATCATATCAGCAATGACAAATTCTGCTTGCATAAAGGGCCAGCCTTTGGGAGGGGTGGTGGTGGCGGCAAATTTATCTTTCTAAGAAAACTATATGTCATTAATAAAAAATACTTATTGGCGCTCTCTTCCCTGATAGACTGATTAATGATAGGGGAGCTTTTCAATCTTCTTTTGATATTCAAATCATTTTTTCCATGTAGTCATTATTTTATTTGCCTTTCTTTTCACTGCTAATGACATAAATGGAAGAAAATACTAGGCACTCCCACAACCACCGAGCCTAATTTGACTATAGGATAGGCAGTGGCGGTCACACACTGGTCCAGCTTAAATCATTACAACTCATTATTCAGCCCATGCTGGCCTCAGGGTAGCAGTACAACATACTGGATGGAGGTTTTGGCATCAGAAAGTACTAGATTCAAATCCTGACTCTACTTTTCACTCATTTTGAAACTTTGGGGACATCAGATTCCCTAAGTTCTAGTTTTCTCATCTGTAAAATGAGGATAAAAACATCCTCAGGCAGGGTTGTTGGAAAGAGATATTAAAGGGAATTTTGTATGTAGATTGCCTAGGATTGCAGCAAGCACATACTAGGCTATAAACAACAGCTCTAATGATAAAAGAAATGCAATTGAAGAACTCAGAATCATAGACCAGTAGAGCTATCTGAGACCTAGTGGCTCAGGAGAGCTATCTCAGGGGCTCTGCTTAGAAGACCTTAGCCTCCACCTGGACTCTGAGATTCCTTCTCATCTTCTAGATTCAACCAGATCAGCTTTAGTTTTATTTGATTTCATACACTGAGCTTCTGATCAAGCTTTTTTGAAGAAAGATTTCCTATGCTAAAAACAAACATATAAAACTTTGGAAATCACTGCACTATACAAGTTTTTAGGAAAAAAAAACAACCACACATAAAAACAATAAGCTCAATAGGGAATGTGATCATTTCTAAAAGTATAGTCTATGAATGTATTTAACAATTTATATCAACCTCTTATGAAATATTAACACTCATTTTTCCCTCTGGGAATTTAATACAAAAAAGCCACCATATTGAGTTCCAATTATGTCCTAGGCACTGGGTTCGGTGCTTTCGGTCGACTCTAATGTAAGGTAGTATTTTCTTTAAGCAAGCTGCAAAGACCAGTACAGGAGAATTAGCAGTGTGTGTTGATAGGGCACTACTTAAGACAGATGCTATGAATGCCTGCCATTTTCATTTTATCAAAGGTCTCAGAAGCACTGTAAGATAATTATTGGTAATCTGGGTGAAGACCCCTAACTCAAATCCAATTAGCAGAATCTGTGGGTAATTTCAGGCATTTGGGCACCTTGCCCCCACACTCCTCAGTTGAGTGGTCTTCAGAGCCTTGTTTCTGATCTTAGCTATGACAGTAGAGCCCCCGGAAATGGGAAAGACTTTAGTGTCCCCAAACCACTCCCTAGAGCATCTCAGCATTGGAATTAATTTACCAAGGGTTTCCAAAGAGTTACATGGAGATTAAGCCGCACCATCCCCCTGGGTGTTAGCATGATGGAAGCTACCTGCAGTGAAGGCTTTCACAAAAGGGAGGGGACCATAGCCAGCAAGTGACAGGGAAATACCTTGACGATACAGAACAGAAATATTTGGATGCTATAATCCTGTTTTGGTTTCCTTTAAGAAAGAAGATTATTGGGTGTTTAAACAAATACTAACCCAGTTAAATGTCATGCTTCTAAATGATCTAATTTATTGATTTTGTGTTTAGAAACCACAAACCCACATTAGAAGGAGGTTCTGGTTTACCGGTATTGGAATAGAATATAATGGGAAGACCTGGATGTGGTCCTTCTGATGAATGACTGCATTGGAGATCTGGAAGGCCAAGTTAAATTGTGTCCTTTGTTTTCTGTGAGATCACACACCACACTGGTTGAGGACATTTCTTGCAGTCAAACTGTCATGGGGGCTACAAAAGGGAAAGTTGCAAGTCGCCTTGGGCTCCTCCTTTCTCAGCCAAAACCAAGGAGTCATTTTTACCCAGGGCAGATCATATGCGAGAGCACAGTCCTTAGAATCGAATCTGAGTTGACTGTGTAGGGTGTTTTTCTAAATGAAAGACTGTAGGAGAGTTTGGTCACTGCGGGTCTTCCCCAGGTAATTACACCCACAGCCTCCTCCCAAACCCTGTGAAACCTCTCCGCCTCCTGCCCCCATCTTGGAAGTTAAAGAAAATTGAAATGTTTGTGATTTATTTTATAGGCAACAATCATCAAATGGAATGGAGGCATATTCTATATATATATAATATATATTGTTTGGAAATGGTAAAAAATGGGCATAGCTTATACTGGAGAATGAATGTTTTCTACTTTCAGAAAAATTCTTTGCATTCCTCTTAATCAATTCAATTAATGTAGCTTTTATCTAAAGTTACCATTTTTTTTTAAATGCCTTTCACTTGGCATCCAAAATCAAAAGGGTCCCCAATTAAGAAAACATTTTCTGTTATGCCGAATTCATGTTACCGTACTATGAGCTCTGACATTTTGTTTCTGTGGTAACCAAAATCAGCTGATTAGTTGGCATGGCAACCGAAAAGATGTAATCCCAGCAGACACACTCTAATCAATGCCCCCAGCACAGATGGTCTCCGGAGGATCAACAAGAAAGAGGCTGGCAGGCATTCAGCATGTCACGTGCTAGCTGGAGACTAGGCCAGGGACGAGAGAACTAAAAAAGAACATTTCTCAAACTAACTGGTAGCTTTTTAACCCTTTTCTTTCTCTGATTAATTGTGAAACAGTACGGACCATGTAGTTATATATATAATACAATATTCATAGAGCTTTTATAAAATAAAATGTGCTTTTTAAATATGTATTTATTTAATTGTCTTGGTCTTTGTGCCTGGAACAGTATGCATGGACTAGTGTTATAATAATAATTATTTTAGTTAGTAGATTACTAGCTTATTATAAAAGGACACAACTCAGGAACAGCCAGATGGAAGAGATGCATAGGGCAAAGTATGTGGGAAGGGATAAGGAGAGTCCATACCCTGAGAACTCCACTCTTCCCCAAAACCTATGTGTTTGCCAACCAGGAAGTACTGATTAGTGCTTTTAGATTAACAGTTGTATGAAGCTCATTGTACTTTACTTGGAGACACTGTTCGTGTAAATGCATATATATGCATATATTAGAGCAATATGGTTATTATCTGTAATAATTTGGTTATTCAGAATAAGAGTACAAGGTCCAAATCCTGGATTGGCACATGGTATAACATGGCTCAGGGTAGAATGATGAGCTAATGGTCAAAGACAAGAATGAGTATTCAGATAGGTACACTTCCACGATACCTGGCTATAGTGACAAACAATTTCATCATAAATAATTGAGACCAAGAAAACAAATAAATCTATGTTTATAGAAGTGATAAAGGTGTTAATGGCTATAATTATTGTTCTAATTTGTAAAACCTAAAAGTCACCCAACACATACCCCAGAGAGGGCTCATCTCAGCACCTGCCAGTATTGCACCCTTACATATAATTTGAGGGTCTTTGATTGTGAAAACCTTGGTGATTGCGCTTCTGATATTAAGCCTTGTTTTCTGATTGATTTGAAATTGAATACAGAAAAGAAAGGCTTCCTAATGTGTGTTTTAAAATTCTAATTACATATTTACCCATAATCTATAATGTTGTAAGGCTCAGGAAATTGCAAAATGTGTACTATGCTCCTGAGGAATATTAAGTATTACTGTTGATTAGGGCTCTGGCAGATTTTTGATTCACCAGTTGACCAAATTTTCATAAAAGCAACTCAGAACCACTGGCTCAAATGCTACTTGGGGAATTAGAGTTTATTGATAGTCTAAATTAGAACAATGTGCTAAGTTATGCCATGTACTAACTAATAGTCAGTTCCCCCCAAAAACACAAAGCACCAGCTTACAAACGATTTCTCTTTGTGACACTGGAAGTTCATTAACCCACTGTTTTATACTAAGTAGCCTGATTATTTTCTTACACGGAGATGAGTTATTTTTAATTAACATAAGAACAAAAGAAAAATGGGAAAGGTTCTTTGGATTGTATAATAATCACTAAAGAGAAAAAAAAAAAGAGAACCCTTCAAATTTTCTAAAAATAAATGTGCATAATTAGAATCTGGACTAAGTCCACATAGCTAAGCTACATTTCCCAGAAAGTAATATTTCTCATCGCAGTATGGAAATATTCATTACAAGATTTGGCAGATGGTCTTGCCATGGAGGAGAGTCAAATGGGTGATCTGAAGAATTGAAGATAGCCCGGCCTGTGTGACTCAGTAGGTTGAGCATCATCCCATGGACCAGGAAGTCACTGGTTTGATTCCTACTCAGCATACATGCCTGGGTGGTGGGCTTAATCCCCAGTAGGGGGTATACAAGAGGCAGCCAAATAATTATTCTTTCTTATTGATTTTTCTTTCTCTCTCTTCCTCTCCCTTCCTCTCTCTGAAATCAATAAAAATATATTTTAAAAAATTAAAAAAATAAAGACTTGAAGCTTTAGGTTGGGAGAGCTGGGTCCAGGAGAATGCACAGGTCTTCCTAGGGGGTGCTTTGGATGCCTGGACTACCACTCAGCCAACTGAGAGGGAGCATTCCTGAATGAGGAAGAAAGCAATAGAGAAAACCCTAGTTTCTTCATTAGAATAATAATAATAATAAAAACCACTTTATCAATTCACCAGGAGAATGGGATTCTTTATTTATTTAATTTCAAAACAGCCCTGAATTGCCCTGACCGGTTTGGCTCAGTGGATAGAGTGTCAGCCTGCGGACTGAAGGGTCCTCGGTTCGATTCTAGTCAAGGGCATGTACCTTGGTTGCGGGCACATCCCCAGTTGGGGATGTGCAGGAGGCAGCTGATTGATGTTTCTCTCTCATTGATGTTTCTAACTCTCTATCCCTCTCCCTTCCTCTCTGTAAAAAATCAATAAAATATATTTAAAAAACAAACAAACAAACAAACAAACAAAAAAGCCCTGAATAAATAGAACTACATCTTCAGAGCAACTGACTATTGTCACTTATAGAAAAGTTTTGGCCTGAGAAAGAAAGAAATCGAGGAAATATATAAAAAGATGCCTGCAAGACACATTTTTCTACCAATGGCCACAGGTTTGGTAAATATCTCCTTCATTATGGCAAAAGTTTTATTTAATTATCATGGATCCCCTCCTCCCCCTTAAAGCATAAGGAATTTGGGAGTTTTTCTTGAAATACCTACAAGTAACACTAAGTCTTAACAAAAATCTATAATAATAAAAGTTTAATATGCTAATTAGACCGGACGTCCTTCTGGGTGACCTTCCAGACGAAGCCACAGCAGCGGGGCTGAGGCAGAGGCAGCTGCCTTGGCAGCAGGGGCCAAGCCCCTTGCATGAATTTCGTGCATCAGGCCTCTAGTAATAATAATAAAGATAATGAAGCAGCAGAGAAAGGCTTTCTCTGCAGTGTTGGACTCTGCAACACTAGACGTGGACTGTGGATCCATCTGATCTACAAGATTAAGTAGATGTGTTAAGTCTCCAAAATGAAATGAGACATAGACACATTAAACCGTCACCCAAGGGATCATTCCTTTCCACAGAGCAAACTCTTCCCAGCACCAGCCCTGCACACAGTGGGAAACTTCTTTGTCTCTGAATAACAACCTTCCTCTCTGCTCAACTGTCAAAGAGGAAGAAAGAGAAAACCCAGCTCCCGCCTCACATTTAAAATGTCTATTAGCCAAGGCCAGATATCATATAATCAGTGGCATCTGATGATGTGCTTTTGCATTTTATGACCTTTCCCTTTGCCTTCAGTTTTTCACACCATCGTGAACAGCAGAAAGATGAAACTGCACCAACAAGATCAAGGAACACTTTAAACAATAAACACTTTATTTTTATTCTTTCAGCATATTGTGCATAAGCAACAAACACATCCTCTGTTTATAATTTGGGCTTTTGCAATTAACCCTGATAATTCAACTTTCCTTAACTATAAAAAGGGGGGTGGCCATTTGTGTTTTTAATGAAAAGAGATAGCTGCTATCATTCATATTAAAAATTAATTTCACATTGAGTCTTAGTCAAAATGCAATGAACCGGTGTTCATTAAAATAAGCTTCTGTGCCTGGCTGGCATGGCTCAGTGGTTAACCGTCGACCCATGAACCAGGAGGTCATGGTTCGATTCCCGGACAGGGCACATGCCTGGGTTGTGGGCTCGATCCCCAGTAAGGGGCGTGCAGGAGGCAGTCAATCAATGATTCTCCCTCATTATTAATGTTTTTCCCTCTCCCTCTCCCTTCCTCTCTGAAATCAATAATAAAAAATATTTAAAAAATAAGCTTCTGTTTTGCCAGATTCTATGACTAAATATTTGCTCTTGCTATTTTTCTACTTGGGAGAATATGTAAAGGGGTTGATTCTAATGTTCCAGAAAGGTCTTTGTCCAGAGGAAGCTCTCCATATGGCAATTATCTATGCATGGGAGAAGTCATAGGTGGTTTTTTTCTTCTTTTTCATTTCAAATCCTTCATAGGGCCTTGAATTCTGCCTCAATTTTTTATCTGATCCTCCTCCTTCTCTCCCCATGTTTCTCATTCTCTCTCTCACAACTTCTTGCTCACTTGCTGATTGACCAATCATAGAACTTCTCAGAATTTGGGAAAATCACCTTTGAACTCCAAATTTCCTAAATTCTTTTATATTTTTACTAGAGGCCTGGTGCACAAAAATTTGTGCACTCGGGGGGGAAGGGGGGTCCCTCAGCCTGGCCTGTGCCCTCTCGCAGTCTGGGACCCCTCGGGAGATAACGACCTGCTGGCTTAGGCCTGCTCCCGGGTGGCAGAGGGCAGGCCCAATCCCTAGGTGCAGCCCCTGGTCGGGCTCAGAGCAGGGCCGATTGGGGAGTTGGGGTGCCGCCCTCTGTCACACTCAAGGCAGGGTCGATGGGGAGGTTGTGGAGCAACCCCCTGTCACGCACAGAGCAGGGCCCATCAGGGGGGTTGGGGCTCTGTACCCTGTCACGCACAGAGCGGGGCCCATCAGGGGGTTGAGGAGCTCCCCCCGTCACACACAGAGCAGGGCGGATCAGGGGGTTGGGCGCCGCCACTCTTACACTCAGGGCAGGGCTGATGGGGAGGTTATGGCTCTACCCCGTCACACACAGAGCAGGGCCTGTGGGGGGGGGGGGAGCTCCCCCCTATCAGGCACAGAGCAGGGTGGATAGGGAGGTTGTGGCCCCGCCCCCTGTCACACACAGAGCCGCAGGGCGATCAGGGGGTTTGGGCGCTGCCCCCTGTCACGCTTATCCTGGTGCTGGGAGGCCTCATGGCTCTGCTGATCCCGGTGCTGGGAGGCATATTACCCTGTTACTATATAAGGTAGAGGCCTGGTGCATGGGTGGGGCTGGCTGGTTTGCCCTGAAGGGTGTCCTGGATCAGGGTGGGGGTCCCCACTGGGGTGCCTGGCCAGTCTGGGTGAGGGGCTGAGGGCTGTTTTCAGGCTGGGGGTGACTGAAGCTCCCAACCGCTCCTTTTTTCCTTTTTTTTTTTTTTTTTTTAATTCTGGGCCAGCTTTAGCTTGAGGCTTGGCTCCAGCTCTTAGGTCTCCCTCCGGTGCTGAAAGTAGGTTTCTGGCCTTTGCTTACAATGTTGTGAATCTGCTGGCTGAAGTTGGGCGTATTTGTTACAATGTTTCTTAAACTGCCCGCTCAGAGGCCTCCGTCACTGAGGCAACCAAGCCTCATGTTAGTTTCAAGCTGCCTGGCTGCCGGCCGCCATCTTGGCTGACAGTTAATTTGCATATCTCGCTGATTAGCCAATGAAAAGGGTATCGGTCGTATGCCAATTACCATGTTTCTCTTTTATTAGTGTAGATGTTTCTTAAAGATTACGGTTAGTTGAGTTATGGTAAGTTGGATTTTCCTCCTGTCTGGTTCACAATGAATTTAGCTTTAAGAGTGTTTAATTTCAGTAACATATAGAATTTCTTCAGAAACTAATGGTATTATGACAATCATTGTGATTCTATGTGGTCTTTGGGTAAACTAGAGTGTATCTCCGAATCATTCTTTTACCTGTAGAAGATCTTTTGTATAAAAACTAACATTCTAAATTAGTAACCTGGGTTTAATAGGCAGCTGACCCTCTCTTGCCCTTAATTTTGAGGCTCTATCATGCTTGACTCCACCTTACATGCCCACAGCTGAGAACAAGAGTTAGCTGAGTTGCAAACATAAAAGATCATCTCACAGTGCTGAAAGTGTCTAAGATATGAGAAATCAGCTCAAAGTTCCGGAAGAAAGCTTCCATTATTATCCTTAAATGCATGCAGAGAAGAACAAGCCATGTTGGAGATGGCCCCTTACCTTGGTAAACATGGGCTTCCCGTGCTGGGTGACCATCGCACACTGGTCACAGTCCACTGTGATGGATGAGTTGTGGTACGACTCCTTTGAGTGTTTGAGAATGTAATACAGGTCAGTCACCCCTCCTTCAAACACAGTGCTAAAGTAGCGGGGGATGAGGGTCCTGCCGATAGCTGGGAGAGAAACAGACAAACAAAAAATGAATGAAAATATCCGGCTGGTCCCACACACCCCACACCATCGCCAGACCTGCAACTGGATACAAGTCATCGCAAGAGATGATGCCAGGAGGCAAATTTCTCTTTACCAATAGTCATGACCCTTCTGGGTTATAGTTTATAAAATAAAATCCTCAGCTATTGAGACACAAATTTGTACAGTCACCTCTCCAGATTTTGTGTCCTTTGAGAGTTGTGTGTGTGTGGGGGGGGGAGGAGTAAGAGATCAACCAAAGGACTTGTATGCATGCATATAAGCATAACCAAAGGACACAAGACACTGGGGGGGGGGGGGCGGGGGCGGGCGGGGGGTGAAGGGGAGTGAGGGCATGTGCTGGGGGTAGGAGAGGCTGGGGGAAAGTCAATGGGGAAAAAAGGAGACATATGTACTACTATTTGTAACACTTTAAACAATAAAATAAAATTTAAAAAAAAATAAAGTCAATAGTGAAAGAGGTAGTATTTTTAAAAATTTATCTTTATTGTTGAAAGTATTAGAGATCTCCCCCATTTTACCTCCCCTACCTCACCTTCATCCCCCACCCAGGTCTTCCCCACACTATTGTCTGTGTCCATGAGTTATGCATATATGCATATAAGTTCTTTAGATAGTCTCTCCCCAAATCCATCCCCACCCCCACCTTCTCTCTGAGATTCGTCAGCCTGTTCCACGCTTCTGTGTTTCTATTTTATTCATCAGTTTATTTTGTTCAATAGATTCCACAAATGAGTGAGATCATGTGATACTTGTCTTTTTAAAGAATGGAAACAAACACATTGATTACTTTGGACCTCATGTTTGTTCTCTAAGTGAACATATTTCCCCAAAATAAAACATACCCAACCCACTTGATTTTTTAATGGATTGCTTACAGGCCAGTTATTCAATCATGTTTTAGTAGTAGTTGTCATAATAATAAAAAATTTAATAATGTAGTGCTTGATAGTGTGTGAAGAGTTTTGACATTCAGACTTGGATCTTCAGAACAACCCTGAGTATAGGGGGCTGAGACGAAAAAAGTTATTATGAAAAGAAAAGAAAAAGGTTATTAAGAATGTTTCAAAGTCACATAACTTGTGAGTAGAAAACTGGGGTCTCTAATTCCAAATCTACAAACACCCAAACAGTCACTCCTTCTAACTGTCTCAAATCACTTTACTGAAGGGAAATCTTTAAAAGTGAACTGTACCTGCACATACAGAGATCCACACCTATGTCAGTACTGACTATTCATTCTGTCTGCTTCTGGAATTGGACAGAATATCTTTCTAGGATAAAAGGCCCATTTGAAGAGAATTTGGTACCTTCCACTTGGTCTAAATTGGTCTCCTTTATCCCTGTGCCCTGTCCTGCCCCATTTCAGTTGAACGATTGTTAAGTAGCCGGTTCTCTCTGATATATGATGCTTAGAAATAGCTAACAAGTCCTTTGCTTCAGCAGAGATTTTAAATCCTCTTACATTGAAAATCCCAACTCATAATATCAGGAATTTTGCCTATGTGCAGATTTGAGGCAAAGTACTAAAGCACCCTCAAGGGATCCCAGGTTTTTAATAAACCTCTTACATTCCCCATACATGGCCTCCTGAAAGACAAAAATAATATTTAAAATAAATAAATTACCAAAGAGAGCTTTAGTAGGAAAGATCATGCAGTCTTCACTTGAATGTTTTAAAATGGTTAACTTCATTTTAAAAGAATCAGTGTTAATCTATCCCATATGGATCTATATCTCTTTTGTACATGGACGAGGGGGAAAAAAACACATTATAAAAAGAATACCCTGCCAAACAGTTTTCTGAAACAATCTCTAAAGAATCCTGACATGGATGACTGGTCTCTGAATAATTTATAGAGTTGTTATTGCTTCATATTTACTGCAGTTAAAATCAATCAACAAATATGTTCTTCATATTCCTGGATCTTTGGCAATTCTATCTTAAATAATCCTTATACATACATTTCCTAAATCCTGCCTAATCCCCAATAGCACATGTTCACTCATTAAATACAAAATCCAAATAAAGAGTCATTTGAGTCCACCATACATGTACGCATGGCTTATATTGTAAAGAAAACTTGGTTAATGAGAAAAACCTTATTGTACTTTGCTAAACAGATAAAATATAGTTAAATGCATTTCAAATATTCTAACTTAAAACTACATACTACAAAGGAGTGCTAGCCATTTGACATTTTGGGGATCTGTACTGTGGAGAATAAATACAAACCATAAAAAAGTAGCAGGGTGAAAATATTTCACCACTGTATCCAAGGAATTATCCCAGTAAAAAGGTTACTAGATTAGACACATTGCAGTTTATTCATCATGAATCCTGCACAATTTAATTCCTTTGCAGTAGCGTTTGCTATATATTATCATCATTTTCATTCATAGCGTAAGAAAAAATGAATGAGAACATGTCAGAGATTCCTTAACTTTAAACCTAAATTATTAATTAGCTCTCCGACTCTAGAAAATGTACAAACTGTGAGGGAAAGATACCTGGAGGGAAAGGCAGCTGTGCTTCATGGAGTACTTTCTAGCACTCTAGGAAATGGTTGCTATGGAGACCTGAGAAGTGTTTTCAGCCCTTTTCCTTTGTGGGACTGTCCCTAGCATTTTCCCCATGGTCCTGTTTGGACCCTCACTCGCACAGCTCTGCTATTCACTGTAATAGAGTGCACTCTGGGGGCCCCACAGAACCACGGCAATGGTAGTCACATCGTCCTATGTGCAGTCTCCTCTCCTCAGATATGGGCTGGGTCCTGTGGTCTTCTTTAGCCAGTAGAATGTAGCACAAGTGGCCTGATGCCAGTTTGGGGCTAACCCTTAAAAAGGACTAGAGGCTTCCCCTTTGTGCTTAGGGGCAAGTCATGGAGATGTACAAAGTTCAACTACTATAAGACTGCCATAGTTCAAGAAGCCCAACCTAGCCGTGCAGAACAGTCACGTGAAGGAGAACTGTGTCTTACAGCCAACAGCCCCAGCTGAGCTTCCAACCAACAGCCAGCACCAACTTATTTGTGTGAGTGAGGCTGTCGTGGGAGGTGGATGCTTGAGCTCCCATCGCGCTGCCTCAAGCTGATGTCACTTGGAGCAGAGATGTGCCATCTCCCACATGCTTTGCCCAAATTGCAGAATCATGGGTAAGTGAAAGCAGTGTTTGTGCTTTTTAAGCTAACATCTTTAGGAGCCCTTTTTTAATGTGCCAGTCAATAATCATGGCACCCTTGCAAATCCCTAGGCTGCAAAGATGGGCAAATTACTATTTTTCCCTAAAGGAGGGCAGTTTTGCCACTGAAAACACATGAATATAGAAATACATAAGCTCCCATCCAGAGGAAAGCAGACCGGAGAGACAGAGGGCCTTTGTGGACTGATTTGGGCCCTCGTCTGAGCTGGGACTGAAGGCAACTTTAGTCCTTGGAGGTCCTACTTTTGTGAGATGTGCCTGCTCCTCTCTTTTTAAAATAAAAAATATATTAAAAATTTCTTTGAGTAAGTTGGGATTAGCTTTCTGTTATTTGCAATCAGAGGAATCCTGATTCATGCTGTCCGTCCTGTTGCAGCGTGGAACAAGGTAGTGAACACTGAGCTGAAAGAAAGCGATGAGAATGTGAATCTGCAAAAGATATGAGTCTCTTTGTGTCAGAAGCTGAAGGGGATAAAAGGGTATGTCAGAGACAGTGTTAGTTTTCTACTCACACTAACAAATTTAGTGACTTAATTTCCCTTTGCTTATCACCTCACACAGGGTTCTGACAATCTGACTGGGTCTTGCTGGGCTAACAGGTGTCAGCAGGGCTACCTTCCTCTTTGGAAGCTCCAGGAGAGAATCCCTTTTCCCGCTTTTTTCCAGCATCGAGGCTGCTGCCACTCCTCAGCTGTGGCCCTTCCCCCAGCCTCACACGCAACAATGGTCATGGAATCCTCATAGGGCATCACTCTCGCTCTCCCTGCTGCCTTCCTCTTCCATTTTTAAGGACCCTGGTGGCTGCCTTGTACCCACCCAAACAACCAGGATCATCTCCTATCTCAAGGTTCTTATTCAGGTCTGCAACGTTCCTTTTGCTAGTAAGGTAACATAGTCATAGGCTCCAGGGATTAGCACTGGGCATCTCGGAGGGGGGCAATTGTGTTGCCTTCCACAGAGAATATCTTTGCCAAAGAGCTTCTGTTTTGCAAGGGAGATTAGTAAAAAATATAACTTGTGCACACACACACACATGCATGCACACACAATGAGCAATATACAGATAATGTGCAGTGAATGGGAGAGACAACCGGAAAGAAAAACCTCACATGTGCATGAGGAAGTCACTCTGCAGCTCATTCATTGATTCTGTAAACATTCACTGAGCCCAGAGTAGGTGCAAAGCACCTTGGTAGGTGCTGGAAACACAGACAGACTACTGTCCCTATCTATCAAACACACCTCTAACAAGAGAGTTAACGAGCATCTAAGTATCTATAATACAATGTGACAATAAAGCTAAGAAACAAATTTGTGATTTTGAACTCTTTGCCAGTTTCTTCTGACGCCTGAATTCAAAGTACAATTGTATTATTTTTGAAGCACTGAGAAGATTAAAATGTCCTTTTAATTTCATAAATCTTGCAACCACACTGCACAGCCTAATATAAATGACTTTAAATCAGTAGACATTTCAGATTTAGCTCTCATGATCCCCTAGAACTCATCAGCCACACCAAGTCTAAATCTATTTAAATGTTATATTGTCACATTCATATGCTAGACTTACACTTTGCATTTGTACTTTAATTCTTGGAACTAAAAAGAATTTAAATATTGATATACCTAAATCTACATTGTGTTTCCATGTAAAGAATTACGTTTTACAAATATTCCTGATGAGTGATTAAGACTATAGGAGATTATAACAGAGATTCTATTTTTCTGACACATTTGGGTCAAAACTCCAAAAGTTAGGAAGGGGAAGTAAGGTGAGCAAGATAGCCCCAGGGCGATGTTCTGTGATGTCAAGTGAGTAGAATCCTATATAATAAAAGCCTAATATGCTAAGTGTCTGGTCGTCTGGTTGGCTGTTAATCCAATCAAAGTGTAATATGCTAATGATATGCTAAGGCCATTCAACTGCTCACTATGATGTGCACTGGCCACCAGGGGGCAGTCGACCAGTTGCTATGATGTACACTGACCACCAGGGGGCAAATGCTCAATATAGGAACTGCCCCCTGGTGATCAGTGCACTCCCACAGGAGGAGCGCTGTTCAGCCAGAAGCTGGGTTCACAGCTGGCAAGCCCAGCGGTGGTGGCGGGAGCCTTTCCCGCCTCTGCAGCAGCACTAAGGATGTCCAACTGCAGGCAGAGTGAGGCCTTGGCAGGGAGAAGGCCTAAGCCATCAGTTGTACATCCCCCGAGGGATCCCAGACTGTGAGAGGGTGCAGGCCAGGTTGAGGGACACCCCCCCCCCCGAATGCATGAATTTTGTGCACTGGGCCTCTAGTATAGTATATATTGTATATCTATGCATTTATGAAAGAGAAAAGAAAATCATAAAATACTCAGAAACCCAAAATGTGTATAAAGAATGCCTAAGTAATACACTACTTTATAGGTAAACATTAGTCCAAAAATAGATAAAAATTTGTTCGTAGCTAATTTGGATATTGAGCTCTGAATTGCAGTTCCTTGGAAGTTTTTCATTGTTCTGTTTTGTGCCAAACCACTGACCTTCACTCTCCAATAGTTCTTGCTATTGGAGCTGGTAGGGTGACAGTGCTGTGGAGACAAGATCTAGCTTCCATCTTATTTTGTAGGTGTTACTTGTGGATGTTAGGATATGTACAGCATACCTACACATATTGGCTGATTTTTCTCCATTTAGAAACTAAATGGTACACACTGGGAACTCTTCATCATTAAAAAGATATAAGCTACAGTGCATCTATCTTTTAGGACATTTCATCTCTATTATATATCATCTCCTTTAGAGCATTTCATCTCATTTTACCTCTATTCATCTCTATGTCATTAAGAAATGCTTTTAACTCTTAAGAATGTTTGTAGGTAATTCACACGAAAGAAATTGCAAGTAGAAAATAATTATATGGGGAAATGTTCAAACTAGTAATCAAAGTAGAAATTAAAATAATAAAAATGATTAAAACATAAAGCTGCTGAGCTTGTGGTGGAACAAGCATACTCAAATACTTCCAGGGAAATCAACAATTATGCCTTATCTTGAGAATCTGTAATTCTGATAGTTTATTAGGTGTGACTCTAATGTCTTTGCAAATACTTTTGCCAAATTGTAATTCTAATGTTCAGATCATAAGTGCTCTGAATTTCTTTAAGTCCTAATTCTAAGACCTTTTGATTAGAGATTATCTTTTACTATGCCAAATGCCTGTACTTTCTATCTGTTAGAGACAATTCACTTCAAAGAATTAAATAAAATGAAATAAGAGTTTGAGATCCCTGATTAAAATGCAGAATAAGGGGAAGATTCACAACTAATGATGTATTAGTACCAGTTTACACTTGGTAATTATTTAATGAATAGAGGCCCAGTGCATGGGATTTGTGCACTGGGGGGGCGGGGGGGGGGGCGCGGCGCGTGGCCTGCGGGGATAGGCCTGCTGTGGGAGCGTGGCTTATCCCAGTCAGCTGAGCAGCGCTTCCACTGTGGGAGCACACTGACCCCCAGGGGGCAGCTCCTGTATTAAGCATCTGCCCCCTGGTGGTCAGTGCACAGCATAGAGACTGGTTGACTGGTTGTTCCGCCATTTGGTCACTGGGCTTTTATTATATAGGATTTTCCTCCTCATTGAAAAGAGAAAAATCATAACCAAACATTTTGTGTTTTTAATTTGGTGAAATTAATTATATTAAAATAATTGAATAATACAATTTTTCCCTCTCTTCTTTATTACAACTTTTTTAAAAAATATATATTTTATTGATTGTTTTACAGAGAGGAAGGGAGAGGGATAGAGAGTTAGAAACATCGATCAGCTGCCTCCTGCACATCCCCTATTGGGGATGTGCCCACAACCAAGGTACATGCCCTTGCCTGGAATCGAACCTGGGACCCTTCAGTCTGCAGACCAACGCTCTACCCACTGAGCCAAACTGATTAGGGCTTTATTACAACTTTTAAAGTTGACATTATCGCAGGTGTCCCTCTTCCCACCCCCCCCACCCACTTTGCCCATCTCTACCCACCCTCACCACCCCTTCCTTGGCCTTATAATATAATTTTATTTTTTAATTTTTTTTAAAAGATATTTTTATTGATTTCAGAGAGGAAAAGAGAGAAGAGAGAGATAGAAACGTCAATGATATGAGAGAATCATTGATCAGCTGCCTCTTGTATGCCTCCTACTGGGGTTCGAGCCCACAACCCGGGCATGTGCCCTTGACTGGAATCGAACCCAGGACCCTTCATTCCACAGGTGGACACTCTATCCACTGAGCTAAACTGTCTAGGGCAGTGGACGGCAAACTGCGGCTTGCGAGCCACATGCAGCTCTTTGGCGCCTTGAGTGTGGCTTTTCCACAAAATACCGACTTCTGCGCATGGGCCATGAAGCTTCAGTCACACTGTACATGCGCGCCCACACGTGGTATTTTGTGGAAAGTCTGCCACTGAGGTACACACAGATTCATTACGACACTTTAGGCTTATCAGTATTCAGAATCAATGAATGTATTATGCTAACATGTAAATGGTGATGATGCTCCTAGGAGTGACATAAACACTACTGATGATTTCACTTATGGTACATTACCATCATAATTAGCCAAAACAATAGAAATAAAACATGCTTAAACTCTGATGGGGGTGATACAGGCTCCAGGCAGATTCTTTTGTCTCGGTGAAGGGAGAGCAAGTCAAAGTAACTTTACTTTCATAAATTGACAAGATTTTCAATCTAACCTACCTTTTCCTCTTTTCCCAGCCAAAGCAATTTAACTTAAATAATCACCTCTCTTGCTCTTTCAAAGATTCATTCATTGAATATCTGCTTAGTAAGTACCTGGGCCTGACATGTTCCAAGTGCTTTAGATAAACAGCAGACAAGTGGAGAGACAGAATCAACTTGGTGGCAAGGGAACGCAGGCTGGTTTATACTGGCTAGCATGGAAGGCTGTGGTGAGGAGGTGTTGATGGAGCTGATTTCTGATTGAAGGGGGCCATGTGAAGATCCAGGATTGAAGAGGTCCAGGCCCAGGGAAAAGCAGGGGCAAAGCCCCGAGACAGGAATGAGTTTGAACTGAATGTGCTTGGTATGTCCCAGGAAGAAAGGCATTGTGGCAGGAGTGAGATGACAGGTGGGCTCAGAGAAAGAGAAGAACCAGATCATGTGGCTCTTCCTAGACTATGGCCAAGGACTTGAATTTTATTCCTAGTGCAATGAGATGGCAGTGGAAGGTTGAGCCAATGATATGATCTGATGAGACTACTCTGGTCTTAAATGTAGTGTGCAACTGCCAACAGGGTCCCCAAACCCCACAACATTTTCTGATCCTGCCAGAAATCTACCAGACATGTTTTTGTTTGTTTGTTTTCTACCTACCAAATTTTTAATAACTTGACTAACACTCCAGCCAACCACCTTGCACTAGGTGCTGGAGAAACAATGATGACTAAGGTAGACCACATCCTGCATTTAGGGGGCTTCTGATCAAGCAATTCTTTGAGCTATTAACTCATTAAGGATAAAAAAGATGTGTACCATGGCCCCCTCTGTTTATACATTGTCTGACGCAATAAGGACCCAATATGTATTTGCTGAATGAGTCCATGTAATCCATGAATGGACTTATAGTTCCAAGTTGTAGGAACTTGCATGTAAGCCTGTCTTATTTCATCTCATTCAACCAGTACTTTGGCATATTCAGATAATTTTGGATTATTATTCTGTCAGCCATCCCACAGGAAATTTTTATGATGGGCCAAATTCCATTTTCCCTTTGTTCAGGTTACTGACAATAACATTGTGCAGGAGAGGTCCGCAGCCATGGCTGGATTCTAACCGTAAATCAACACCCTTTGGATATGAAATTGAAATGCTTTACTGACTTTCAGAATAAGTCCATGATCTAATTCCTGATGCCTCATAGACATAGTGCAGGATCAGTGGGAAGTGAGATGTTAGAGAAAGACCCAAGTGGAAGGATGAGTAGACATAAATCAGGCACAAGTGACCAAGGGGAAGAGTTGTCCAGGCTGAGGGAACAGCATGTGTTAGGAAGCATGGAACATGTCTCATGACTGGGGCTGCTGCCTTAACCAGATCTTACATACTTACTAGAGGCCGGGTGCACAATATTAGTGCACTGGGGGGTCCCTCAGCCCAGTCTGTGCTCTCTCGAAGTCCTGGACCCTGGGGAGCAGGCCTAAGCGGGCAATCAGACATCCTCCTGCATTGAGCCTCTGCCCCCTGGTGGTCAGTGTGCATCATAGAGACCGGTCATTCAGCTGTTTCAGTCAATTTGCATATTAGCCTTTTATTATATAGGATGCCTTAAAGGAACTTGTCTGGATTGAACTTTCTCACTCTCTCTCTCTCTTTTTCATTGTACTGACTTTTATTTATTTACTTATATTATTTTTATTTTTTATCTTTATTGGTGAGAATATTATAGATGCCCCCTCCTTTTTCCTCTTTGCCCTCCAACACCTGGTTCTCACTCTCTTTTTATGACAGTTATTATATATATATATGACAGTTATTATATATATATACATACATATATATATATATATAGCACATATATATCAAAGGTTTATAATATAGTTCACATCTGGTAGATTTCTTTCCTCTGTATCTTTATTCAACATTTTCTCAACTACTGTATTTATTCTTCAAGATAAACTTTAAGATAATATTTTTAAATTCCCCCACAAAAAAAATTTGGAGGAAGTTGATTTAAATTAAATTTATTAAAAAAGAGTTGGCATCTTTAATATGCTTACTCTTCCAATTCAGGAACATGAAATGTTTATTTGTTTGTCTTTATTTCTGTAAGAAATTCTATAGTTTTTTTTATATGTAGATACTGAACATTTCTGGTTAAGACAATTCTTGCATACTTTAGTTATGCTGAATGGTTAATGTATCTTAAAATTATATTTGTAGTTGGAACCCACCCAGGCTAGAAATTAATGGATTTATTAATTTTAATTTTTTTAACAATTTATAAAAAGTTTTCTATCATTCCAATATATTTATATCATTGATTTCTCAACTGCAATGATTAGAATAGAACTTCCAGAATAATAAGATTAAATAATAAGCAAAGTTACAGAACTTTTTCTTTCCCTGATATTTTTTAAGAAAATATCAAAAGATTAGGGAAATACTATATGCTGACTTGACAGTATATTATTTATCATGGAAAGAAAAGCAAATTGTTTTTCTAATCTTTGTTTTTATGAGTTTTTATCCTAATGGATGTTTAATTTGATTGATGCCTTTTTAGTAATACTGATGTTCTAATTTTCTTTAGAAAGCTATCTATTAACTTACTTTCAATTATTGAACAATTTTTGTGCCCAGATAAACTTAATTCTTTTTTGTACACACATACACACATTTTTGTATACATTTTTGCATAAATTCAATTTATGAATTCATTCCTTTAACATGAAAGCAGTGTTCTATATGAGGCACTGTCCTAGGTACTAAATTAGTCAGTGGTTCCCAAAGCATTTTGTAATCCCAGTGCACTTCTGAAAATCTCAACACACCCCTAGCCAGTTCTTATTTAATTTTAAATTGAATTTATTGGGGGGTGACATTGGTTAATAAAATTATGTAGGTTTCAGGTGTACAATTCTATAATATATCATCTGTATATTGCATTGTGTATTCACCATTCCAAGTTAAGTCTCCTTCCATCACCATTTATCCCCTCTTTACCTTCTTTTACTTCCCTCCACCCCCTTTCCATCACCATACTGCTCTCTGTGTCTCAGTTTTTTTCTTAATCCCCTCATCTTTTCCAACCAGCTCCCCAACTACCCTCCCCTTTGACAGCTTTCACTCTGTTCCCTGTATCTGTGAGTCAGTTTCTATTTTATTTGTTAGTTTATTTTGTTCATTAGGTTCCACATATAAGTAAAATCATATGGTATTTGACCCCTAGCTATACACACACACACACACACACACACACACACACACACACACACACTAGAGGCCTAATGCACGAAATTCATGCAAGAGTAGGCCTTCCTTCCCCCGGCTGCCAGCACTGGCTTCCCTCTGGCACCTGGGACCCAGGCTTCCCTCCAGCTGCTGGCTTCATCAGGAAGGATGATGGTCTAATGAGCATGTTATGCTTTTATTTTATAGATTTTTTTATTTTTTTTTTATTGCTTAAAGTATTACAAAGGGTATTACATATGTATCCATTTTATCATGTTTAGCATGATTCTCTAATTCAAATAGGAATGATCTCAACTCATGGTAATACTGACTAGCTTCTGATTAGGGATTATGAATAGCACTTAACATGTGTACAAAAAAAGTATTGTACAAAATCCTAACAATTATCTAATAAATACAATTAGGTTAGCCATGATTATATCCCACACCTTCATTTTACAGGATAAGAATCTGGTGGCCAGAGAAGTAAAACTGCCCAGCTGCATGGAGCTGTGGCAGAATCATACAGAATACTTGTTTTAATCAACTATCATTGGTTTATTTCCATGCCCAAATTTAAATTTTTATTAATTTTTCAATTATGTAAGTAAAACACGTGCAAAGAAATGAATCCATTACTATCACAGAGACTCACTACCTCTTCACTAGATCTGCTTCCTTATTCTAGAATAGACTTCACTTCCTCAATTGTCTTTTGGGTTGGGTGCTGCCATGGAATGGAGTTGTAACCAATGTCCCCATGGACATTTCCACTGTTTTTATTTTTTCAATCAGGTAGACGTCAAGAAGAAAAATGTGGCTTTCAGACATGATGCGTCAAATCTTTCTATGGGCATTCTCTTCCAGATACAAAAAATTCCATACACACCCGCCCCCAATTGGTGGAGGACCAGGAGATGGGAGAAGCTTGGTGTCTGAATTACCACCAGGAGGATAGCTGCCATATATCAGGAAAACCATTTGGACTTTGGAGCCAATACACTTTTCGGTTATGTTAAGCCACTGACCTATGGAGGTTTATTTGTTTAAGCAGCTAGGGCTAACTTGTACAATGACCAATAAGCCTAAAGTTCCCCTGACCACCCTGTACCCACCAATGGCAGTGCCTTTACCCCTCCCTCGGCCACCTTAGTTATAAGTATGTTATATAGTCTTTGACATTTTAAAATTACATAACTATTTCCATATGTATGACCCATAGCAAAGACATATCATTTTGTGGGAGTGCCCTTTGTCTTGTTTTACATTAAAATAATCATGCTAACTGTATCTATATGGAACTTTTTTTCATTCAAAAATACATTTTTGAACTCTAAGGCTAATTCACTTCTTTTAATCACTGCACAATATTTCAGAATATGACTGTTTCACACATTAGTTAGACATTCTAATGTTGAGGGACATATAGATTGTTTTTCAATTTTTCCCAACAGGGTAAACACTGAAAAAGAAAAAATATATATATTTTACTTAACAACGTGTCAGTAATCACCCTTCAAAGTGCTGTGACCAGTTCACTCCCTCATTGCCCTGATAGTACACGTGTTACCCACACTTTCACCAACACTGAATATTATTAATGTCTACATTTTCTACCATTTGGATCACACAATGTGCCCCTCACAAGTGCCAGTTGTCAAGTACTCAAAGCTTTATCTTCATTATAAAATTAGGGGGGATAAATGGTGATGAAAAAAAGAAAATAAAGAAAAAAAATTAATTATTCACAGATAGCCTGCTCATGTGGTTATTCCTCCGAGGCAATCATTCACAGTTGATGTTTTCAGTTTTCTGGATCCCCCTCTACCCCCAACCCATTCATTTGCCTAAAGGAAGAAAAAAGTGCTCCAAACTAGAGAAGTGAGAAAATTCTATTCCTTGATATTTCAAAGGTGCCAAACTTCAAGAACTCTTATGAAATTATTTCAATATGATTTATTGGGGCTTCCCCAAACTTCCAGGGGAACACTACGAGTCATTCAATTTTGTGTTTTAATATGAGCACAACTCAACTGGGTTGGCGAAATGTTGCCAGAGAAACAGAAGTATGCCTGTGACTTCAAACTTAATGGAAACCAGGACTCTGCACCTTTGGCCATGCCAAGCGTGGTGAATGAGGTGATTTCCTCTCTGTAGAGAGAGGCAGAGTTGGGTCAGACTGGGCCCTCCCACAGGACTGGGTATTAAGTGGTCCTTAAAACAGAAGCTAATAAAATATAACCCTTTGCAGTGGATTCTGAAGTCAAAGGTTTGTAGAATTAATATAATCAACCGGGTGCCCCACCTCCTCTCCATTTGGCTCTCGCCCACTTCCTCCATGTTTGCATGCACTGCACTCCTCAAAATCTCTGCTCACGCAGCACCCTATGTCTAGGGGGTTCTACTCCCTCCTCTCCCACTTCATCCCAAGTCTTAGGCATCCTTAGGTCTTAGCTACAGCACCACACCCCTGGCTGAGCATCATGCGTCTCCTTCAAGTTTCCCAGTTCTTTCCTCTTTGCATGCAAAGTGGTTATAGACTTGGATGCTGCAGAGAAAGTTCCAGATGCATAGACTGGCTGTGCCATTTACTTACTTTGCGACCTGGGTTTATGCTCTTTAAAGCCCAGTTTCTTCATCTGTCAAACGGGCATAGAATCGTCGCTAATAACGGGCAGTTATCAGTATTCATAAAATTATGCATGCAAAGCGCTTGCACGGAGCCCGACTCCACTGAGCACTTAACTGCACAGGCTGTGCCTTACCCCACTGTATTGTAATCGTCAATTTTATTGTCTTTCCTTCAGTGACTGTCATTCCCTGAAGGCAGAGAACGTTTCTCGATCATTTCAGTATCACAGCACATCCGTGATGTAAATAGCTACTTAAGAGATGTTTGGCAAATGGATGCACGCGGACTTGGCATGTCTATTTAGACGGCCTGCCAACCTCCAACTGGTTATGCGCGCAGGCGGGTTTCAACGCAGAGCTAAAGCCACTTTCACAGTTCAGGGCTGGGGAACCAAAACCCCAAGAACAGGTTCTAGGGGCCCCATATCTGGGATTTTCACAGCTGAATGCTCTATTTCAGATCATTAAGAATTAGAGTCTAATCATTTGGAAAGTTTCATCTTGGGGTTTAAGTTAATTTTGAATTTTCCAAGTTAAACAAAATGCATCCTACCTGAGACTACTTAGTCTGAAGGGCTTCTTCCTTACAGTAGCTGTGTGTATACTTCATAAACATCCAAACTCCATATAGAAGAGTATACTTCTTTAAAAAGAAGAGTGAGGGGAAGAGAGAAAGACTCCATTTGCAGGCCAGGCCAGCATTCCAGGGACACTTTACAGGGAAGTAAAAATCCTTGAAAGTGAGAAGTACTAAGGGTGAGCTGCCCATTCTGCAGAGGTCCATTGGTGCCCCTGACTAAATAGGCATTGCATGGCTTAAACATTCTTGTGGCACACCGGTTGAAAAATCACTATGCTAGGTGGTTAGAGAAGAACCAGACTGGGTTGGGGTATGAAACAAGGCTGTGGAATCAGACAGGACCAAATGCCTCTTCTGCCACCACACAAATCCACAGTTTACCACAGTGACCAGGAACGGGTCCCTCGTTCCTTTTATCTGCACCTTCCCCCATGTCAATGCACATTCTTGTGTTCCTAGGTGGCTGGCGATATGCTAGTTACACAGAAATAATATTACTTTTTCTCCAGATGACCTTGAGGATTGGCTGAAATCGAAAATCACATTGTGTGTCCAGTCAAGTTCTCAGGACACAATAGAGCTCCATCCACTCCATGGGCCGGGACCCAGAGCTGGGCCTGCACACAGCAAGTACTCCAAGCTCCTTCCTGAAGGCAGGAACGAAGGTAGAAATACAAACACCATGTCCAGGATCATATAATCCAAGTCTACGTTCTACCATCTACACAGGAAAACAAGGTCATTGGAAGCCTTTTGCGAAAAGAACGTACAAGATAGCTACCTTGGAGGGTTCAGAGAAAGCAGAGCCTGTCCCCACACCACGCTCTCTCCCTTCCTAGCAAACCCAGGGTGAAACTCCCAACTTGTCCAAGTGTCCAAGAATTAAACACAGCAGGGCAGGGTAATCTAGGGACATTTCTCCTGCTAGTCTGTTATTATTTTCTCAAATCTTTGAAAATGCTATGTATTCTTTTCATTTTGCATTTTAATGACTGCTGCTATGTAACTTGTTACTTTAATAACATCTCTTCAACATTCTTTCTTCTCCCTCCCTTTCTCCTCTCTCTCTCTCTCTCTCTCTCTCTCTCTCTCTCTCTCTCTCTCTCTCTCTCTCTCTCTTTTATTCTCTCTCTCTCTTGCTCTCTCTTTCTCTTTTCTTCTTTTCTCCCAAGGCTTTTGTTACCAGAATCTCAGCTCCTTCTCAGCGGGAACATAAAGCAGTGTGGGTTTATGGCTACCGTAAAGAAGAAAGTTTGAAAGGCAAAACCAGAGACGTGATCCCGGCTTTATAACCAACTCCTGTCAAAACATAACAAACCACAGCCAGACATGAGCCACGGTGACAGAATGCAAGACCATAAAGATGATGGAGATCAGCCGGGACAGGCACTTTACAGAAACAAACACCTCTTCCTTGCAACAGACAGAGCGAGAGCAACACTGAAAAAACCCTTCCTGGGGAGGAAAAAAAAAAACCATGGTCGGAAAAATAAGGACAAAAACATAAAATTCAAATGACAACCCGGCCCAAGGAGATAACCCAAGGCAGACAAAGAATCCAATTTTACTAAATCAAGCTGACACCTCCTCCTGACTTTAATTGACCTCAGAAAGCTGGATCCTGAGCAAACATAAAATTAAGACGGGGGACCATCCGGCGCAGAAATGGAGCGTTGGCATGGAGCTGTTTTAAGTTTTCCTCTCTCTGCACATTGTCGGTTCTATATAGGAAACGTGGACTCATCCATTGCGCGGTAGCAGCCACGGCACCTGGCATAAGGTCAGGGAGGAATTGTCCCTATGTTACCACGTGGAAGGTTCCAGGTCTGAGTCGGGATCCTGCAGTACGTCCAGACGGCAATTCAGGTTCTATGGTAGTGTCATTATTGGAAAGAAGCTCAGGAAAAGGAAGTAAAACAAATGTAGGCAGCTTATCAGGAAGCCCAGAAACCTGTCTTGTGTTAAACTAGAAGCTTTACAAATGCAAGAAGCGCCCCACTGGCCTCTATTTGCCGAAGTCCCTTACTTACTTAGTAAGGGTGGTATGTTTTGCAAATCCTCCCCTTAGTCTCTAGCCTTTCTCTTCTGGACATTCCTTCTGACCTTTTCTCCTTTATTTTTTCTGAATACCTCCTTCCCTTCTTCTGCTCCCAACGTGGGGACTACTTCTTCCAGGGTGCCTTCTCTGATTCCCACAGGGCGAGCTGGTTGGGTGTATCTCGTGCAAGTTTCATTGACAACCTACACATCTCTGTTACAGTATTTATCATATTACAGTGGTTTTCAGACAGAAGACAGCAGGGGAGCATGTTAAGATCAAGATTCCCAGACCTCAGCCCCAAAAGCATCTGTTTCAGTGGGCCTGGGATGGGGCCAGGGTCTGGCATTTTTAACAATATCCTGGGTACTTGGGAGGCAGGCATTCCCTAGGCCCTATTCAGAGACATGGCTCTATTTCAGCTGCCTGTGTGTCTTCTGAGTACACAGCTTCCAGGAGAAGAGTCACCATTTGCCTCGTTTAAGGGCACCCAGCACCCAATCACAGTCATCCCCCATCAAGTCATTATAAAAATGTATGTGTATGAGTGTGTACATGTTTGTATGTGTCTGTATACGTATATGTATATTTGTATGTATGTGTCTTTGGCGCATATATTTGTGTGTGTACATGTATATGTGCCTGTGTGTTACTGACTGAATGTGACGTGGAGTGTGTTTGGTATATTGTGGTTGGCTTTGTTCAACAGAGACGCTAATGATCAAGGCATGGCACGCTGGGGCATCTCATAGTCTCCAGATGTCCGAGAATTCTTCCATGAGGAGCTGCCAAGGGAGTGGATGGGATTCTCAGAACACAAAAAGCAAACACTTGTGTTAACTGTTACCAACAACTAGGTAACGTGCTGGCCACCAGGTTTCCCTGCTGATTGCTCTAGGGCTCAGACTCCCACAAAGGGAACTCCATGCCACCAAGCAGGGACCTCCCCTGGTGGCGCTCTGCTGGGAGGCAATTTCAAACAACCCAGACTGTGGTGGGGCCACATGATAGATAATTGTGGGAAATAGATTTGAAAGGCGAAAGGTGAAGTCTCTTTTCTGACATTCCCCAAGAGCTATATTTCTAGACTACCGGCACTCCACTTAACATGTTAAAATACAATTGAATGCTGAGCTTTACCCAAGGTTCATTATAGTAGGGCCTTTGCATGATGAATTTGATACAGACGAGGGATTTGCAGCAATCCAAGAAGGTAATTCCCGGAGCCACCGGGCCATTGTATGTATGACTTGATAAACCGGGGCGCTCATTCGTACAGTATCAGGCTGTGGAGATATGAACAATATCTCGCTGGTGGATAATACCAGTTGTCAGGCATATGTTTTATAATCCCCACAACTCCCTTTTGTTTTTACAAGCTACTGGTGGATATCTTCGAATTTTTTTTCTTCTTGGCTGCATAGAACTTTGGGAAGGTTTTATTCTTTTTCCCCATTTTGTTTATCAGAGAAGTTAATGGTACAGAAAATTTAACAAGAAAAAAAATCAAGATAGCTGATAAAAACATTATAAATAACCATTTCATCAGCGCTATAAAACCACTGAAAAGATCAAGATGCACGTGTTAAATGTCTGTAGCCAACACAGGGTGGATCTTGCAAATTTCAGAGGCTCTGCTTTCTCTGCCTAAAGAGTTATCAGGCTTGGGATGGAATGGTCTGTGACATCTCTCTAGCCCCTGGTTGTCCAAAAGCCCTATAGGGGAAGGGATAATATCTATCTCTGTCACCACTATATCATGAACGTTCAAAACAGTGCCTGGCACAGTTGCCAAATAATTACTGTGTTTGTTTATCATGTAGGGTCTCTAACAGCTGGAAGTCAGATGCGATCAGGTTGACTGGGGTTAGGAGCCAAGCCAGGCTGATAGGATCCAGGGAAACGGATGAGCCTGTGTGGAAGGGGTAGGCAAGAGAAATCAGGCAAGAAGGAAGCGCTGAGTGCTTACAATGAAAAGACTAAGGCAACCTGGAAGAGGACGCCAATGTCAGGCAGAGACAAATGTGATGAAGACCACAGGCAGGAAGTGAGAAAAGAGCGTGTTCCAAATCAACAGAGAACTGGTGTTGCCAGGGAAGGTTTTTCCAAACTCTTGAGGGTTCTTCCTCGTGGAAGAAACCCCACTGATGTGATACTTCTCACTTCTCTCTGCCTCTTCCTTCACTTCAACTGGGAAGGTGAGAAGAGTGATGAAATCTTATCAGAGAGCTGAAAGTTTAGAAGGAGAATCCTTTTCTTGGACACAAGCTCTACTGAGAATGCATGTGTTGCTAGCATCTCCAGGGCTGAGCCCTGTTCTAGAGGGTAAGCAATGAACACTGGTGACTGGAGAGTAAGTCTACTTACTCGTATACTTGATGTTAGGAAGGCCTTTGCCTATAAATATAAGCCATATTCTCCAATAACTGTTTGTACCAGAATTAGAAATGGTGTCTTTTATATCTGCCATCTTCGTCTTATTTCTCAATTGGTTCAGAACTTCGGTTTAAAAAATGTGTCGCTTATCGGAATCTCAATTCACCGACAAATAGTTGGCAGGTAGTGAACAAATTTAAACCTAATTCAATTTCACAAATGCTTTTCACATACCTACTATGTATTCAGCACCATGTTGCATGCTAGAGTGATTACAGCAGCAACCAAGACAAGATATCAGGCCAGGATACTACCTATGTGACATCCAGACTTGAGAGAGAGGAGCATGACTTTGCTGTCATAACAACTGATTTACTAACAAAATGTATCCACACTTTAAGCAACCTGGGACTTTCTGCAGCTCCAAATGCACCTGGTAATAGAGTTCCTTAAAGACAAAAGCTCTGCCTTAGTCTTTGTCTTTGTTCCTGGGTCTAGAAAAAGGCTTAGCATAGAGCATCATAATGGGATGGTTGGCTGGCTGGATGGATGGGTAGATGGGTGAGTCTTGCTGGATATCAGATCTACATTAAGAAAAAGACAAAAATCACCTCCACCTCAACTGATCAGAGTGACAAGTTAGAGAGGGTTTGAGCTCTCCTGGATAAATTCTGGACGCTCCTAAATAAATTGTGTAAATTTAGAAAGATGTTTTGAAATACCATAGTGGGAATTTTCCCTAGATTAAGGTCCGTCTTTCAAGAGTTCAAGTGAAGGAGCTTTGAAATAAAGACAGATAATGGTTGCTGGGCAGGTGGCTAATGAATCTATATAAGGAGGCTTCTGTGTCTTCCTAAGTTTTTTCTTCTTCTCATGCAGCCAAGAAATAAACAGTGGAACTTGCTTTCTGATAGGGAAGGCTACTTTGATTTTCTAGCTGAGTGGGCCAGGTATCAGTTGGAGAAACAACAGTGAATGCTTACTTAGACTCAAAGAAACCACAGACTAGATTATACATTTGGAGGGGAGCAAATAAAGTGAAAAGCAGAAACTATGAATGCCTGGTCCATAGGAGGCATTCAATAACTAATGGTTGAATGACATAAATGAACCAGAGACATGTTTAAAAAAAGAAAGCCAGATGGGTACAAGTCAAAAATCACTGACATGAGGCAGTGGCTCAAGTTACAGGCAACAGCTTTTGTATAATTTCCCTCCACACCCCAAATCCCTTGAGTTTCCAGGAAGCAGTGGGGATTAAAGAAAAGATATCAAGAACAACAGCTATTGACTAACTTCATGTGGCAGTTTTGAAAGAAAAGCTTTAGAACTCAGCTTTTACTCAGCACACAAGTTATTAAAGGGTTTGAACAAGGCAGGAGCGGGTCTGGATTTCAGTATTTCTTAAATTAAAAAAAAAATTTTGGATAACAGTCAGTAGTGCTAGTTTTCTCTGTTAATATTTATGTCAAATCATTGGGAAACTATAAATGAATTTTATGGATCTGGTATGGGGTGAATGCATGTGTTAAAGGAGAAAACTTACTTTAAATCTCTAGTATTGGCAAAAAAGAGTTATTCATATCAATTTTGGAGCCTCAACCGAAACCTCTACAAAAACATTCTCATACAAAAGCTGTTGTCCTAAGGTCTATGACCCTGTATGATGGTCTACATTCTGATTTAACTTTTTGTTCTATCAATGTCCGATTTTACCATGATTACTTTTCTATGCCCACCTCTAGACACTTTCAACCAACTCTCAAAGAGTGTCACTGTTCCATTCCAAAGCCAAACCTATGGCTAGGATTCCAAGAGGGAGGGCTCTTGTCTTTTTGTTCAGTCCTGTGTCTCCAGCATCTAGCTGATCTCCTGGCACAGAGCAGGCACTCAATAAATATTTGGTGGATAAATAAATAAATAAATAAATAACGACTGGTATGAATTTGGAAAAATAACACTCGTTGTGAGTAACTGGAGAGAAATGAGAGGCAAGAAAAGGACATGCAAAATAAATAAAAAAAGGACAAAATGTTCTGCAAAAAAAATGCCATTTCATTGCTTTTAAAGATGCTCTTTAAAATCTATGATTATCAAGTGCTAACAATTTAAGTGATACTTGGAGATACTTGAATAAATCAATATAGCCACCTTTATAATTATCTTATGGAATACATTCCCAGAAAGCAGCTTCATATACTTGAAATATATCTATCTATCTATCTATATTGAAGTTTAATACTCCCATATTTCCTACCATCACTGGACTTGCCATTATTCATTTGTGAAGCAAATTGTTTTTGGTTCCATTGAGAAAGAATTTCATACCAATTCAAATGACCATGATTTTGAATTTGAGATATCCAAATATAAAAAAAAATTTGCTAACAACTGATAATGTCATAGTAGTAACAGTTCTCATTGCCATTATCCAAAACCTGTCTGCCAATAACTGCTACAGCTACTACTAAGAATGAGGTGACTAGCTAACTAAATTTAAGTTCTTATCATTGGATTAAGTTGTTTATTTTTTAACCTGTGTTATCTCCTCCAATTCTCTCAACATCTTTACACCATAAATACTACTAACATCCCAATTTTACAGAGAAAGGGACCAAGGCTGAGGCAGAGAAAGGTCACACATCTAAATCATCAGACTCTAAACTCAATCAGTCTGTCTTGTGCAATCTCTTATTGTTAGGACAGTTATGTGTCCCCTGCAGTTTTATTTACCTTCATGCACAATCCAGCATGGTGTCATCCATGTAAGAGATGTGCAAAGTTCTGCTAGATTGACGTCATTGTGTGAAAAAAAGGCTATAAATGTACAACTGGTTATTTTTAAAAAAATATTAAAGAATTGATTTCTGTGGCTAGTACTTCAAAGAGAATATATAGTATCTGTTTAGGAAAGTTTCGATATACAGGGACCTTGAAGATCACCCAGTCTAACCATGTGCCAAAAGTATCTGCCCAAGTTCAATAGTC